>NW_019742976.1:239359-251367 GCF_002891405.2 Cryptotermes secundus | reverse complement strand
AAGAAACTAGTGAAATGCTACATTTGGAGCATAGCTCTGTATGGGGCTGAAACATGGACACTTAGGGCAGTAGATCAGAAACATCTGGAAAGTTTTGAAATGTGGTGTTGCAGAAGGATGGAGAAGATCAGTTGGACCGATTATATGAGAAATGAAGAAGTGTTAATTAGAGTCAGTGAGCAGAGGAATATCCTACACGAAATAAGAAAACGGAAGGCTAATTGGATTGGTCACGTTTTACGCAGAAACTGCCTTCTAAAAGAAGTTATCGAAGGAAAGATAGAGGGGCGGATAGAAGTGACAAGAAGACGAGGAAGAAGACGTAAGAAGATGCTGGATGACCTTGGGGACAGAAGATGATACTGTCATTTGAAGGAGAAAGCTCTAGATCTCATTAAATGGAGGAATTGTTTTGGAAGAGACTGTGGGCCTGTCGTCTTGACAGATTACTGATGATGATGTATATATCAGTATCGACATTGATCGAAACAGGTATTTATTCGATTTATCGATAGCTCAATATATCGACAAAATAATTTTGCTTTCTTTTCTTCACATAATTGGGATTGAGGCCGAAGTAGTGTAACCTCGCTAGAAGAGAAATAAAATGGCCGCGTGTTGATGTGAAATAGCAGTACATTCAGGGGCAACTGCAGCTGTGGAACGGTTGGCTTGAATCATCAGAAGCGAGGAGAAAGCTGGGTCATGCAGCAGAATGTGTGGCGGGCACAACCAAGTCCGGTTTGAATGTACAAACAGACCAGATGGTGGGTAATTCCAATGTCGCGTCCCCGAGACCACTTGATCAGTCGCACAGGTGTGGATGGGTACACTCAAATGAAGGATACTTACTTTCCAATTCTGCATGTTTTCTGCTCTTCATATTAATCTGTTGCGGCTACAAATCCAATTTTCTGTAGTGACTAGGATAACAAACATTCTGAATTGAGCTGAAAATTATTTTTGTTTCAATTTAGTTAAGTTTGAAGCATACATAAGACAGTTGATATAAACAAATGTAAAATTTGATAAATGATTAGAAATTCTTGAGTAACCGAGCGACTCTTGTCTTCTCAAGAAGAACTCGGCTTCATTGATTTAGTTAGTTAGTTGGGTTCCGATTCACGACGTCTTTCATTTGTTACGGGGCGAATCAATCCGTCAGATATACACGTATAATTCATGCATAAACGAGATATAGCGTGTGAAACAAGGTTTGGTTACACGATATTATTAACAAATAATAAAATCCAAAATGAGATATCTGAACATTAACATAATAAACGTACAAGTGAATAAAAAGTTAAACTACTTTTCAGATAGCGAAGACGAGAAAACAGCATAACGGTATCAGAGGCAAGACATTACCTAACACAGGTTATTCAGTACTGATATATACAATAGCGCACTGTGTACATAATATAAAATGAGGTTGATGCGCACTAAAAATCGTATCTAACGTGATTACACGTACAATTTTATGAAGATTGACACTATTTTAATACAATCAAAATATAAAGCTGAGTTATCCCGTGCAAATAATTATATAAATTGAATTACATTAAATTATAAATAATTTTATAATATATTTTGTAATATGGATCCATAGTAGTTATAATTACAATTCAATATTTCATAGGTTTAAATAGTGTATAGCCTGATGATGGCTCCAAGTGAGCCGAAATATATCGCGTAATTTTAACATAGTTAATAAATTCAATTGACACAAATGTGGCATGAGTTTCTTGTGTTGACGGTTTTTTTATATATATTGATAATTCTATTTTGAATGACGAAAAATATTTAATCAAGTTCACTGAAGTTCGGTTTAAATGAGACATGAAACTCTCATGATATTTTTCTGGGATTTATGATACATGGTGGGGCGTAGTTTGGTGTATGCTTACGTATATTTCGGAGGAACCTGTTGCCTCCATTTTCAGGGTCTTCGGAGTAGACTCATCGTTGGTAGATGGTACACGGATAGGGTCCAGTGGCAAGCCCTTGTGAATATGGTATTGAGCCTTCGTATTTAAGCAGGGAGCTGCAAGCTCCTGCTCACGCTGGTTCCTCGCTCGCTGATTTTTCTACCATGAAGATGGAGGCGATACGTTCCTCCTAAACGTCGGTTCACACAGAACTAAACGGCCTCACATCCCAGAAGACGGTTCTCTTCAAATATCAGTTAAGTTAAAAATCCGGTGGCAATAACAGGCATGTCGCATAAAAACCTACACGCGTTACTACGTCATTCTCGAAGGTAAGTATATCGAGTAGATTTTTTTTTTCCGCCAGAAGAGATAAGTGAAACGTCTCAGAAGACAGAACTCTTCAGTTGCTAACCTGTTTGTTGTAAATGCAACAAAACTGGGCCTACCCGTTGCTAATTGTATTAGTTGCCTCGAGAAAGGTTTCCTCGCATTTCGAACATTTCATTCTTGAAGTTCGTAGGTCGTTACGTTATGAAGCAGGAAAGCTCGAGGCACGCCGGGCCGTTATGACTAGTGACTGCACTGCCCACATATGGACGGGTACTCCTCTTCTGGGCACTTCCATCCATCTTGAACCTCTACGCCAGCTGAGGGACTGCATCATGTAGACACACAGCAGAATAGAGGGTCAAGCCCCACGCTCCGTTCGCTTCATTTCCGGGGAAAGGGGCCCCCAATCGATAAGAAATTTTATAGTTATTATTATTGTTATTATTAGAGATAAAGGTAAAGGTAAATTTGTTCCTAATTAAGCACTATGTCATAAAGGTGTATGGGGGAGTGGACGTATAGGTGCATATTTTTATTTACCTCAGCATTAGCTGGAGCTGGAGTTAAGTGGTCAGCTTCACGCCCAGGCCGCTTTAACCTCGGGAAAAGAGCTCCTGGTACCTGTTGGATAGGAGGGTGGCTGGACCCCAGAGCAGGTCTGGACGACGTGGAGAAGAGAATTTTTTACACTACCGGGACTCGAACTCCGACCCCTCTGTTGTCCAGCCCGTAGCCAATAACTATTCCCACTACGCTATCCCAGCTATTGTTGTTATTATTATTATTATTATTATTATTATTATTATTATATATTGCTTTGTTTCTGTATTTCGTGTGTGTGCTTTTTTTTTTCTACTTGTGCTCACTTTTGGGTTCGTAATTTTGCAGAAAAATAAAAAAGAATTGACTTCAATTTAATTAAATTATCGGTTATCTTTAGGTAAAACATTTTCAGAGTTTGGAACAGAAAATTAGTACAAATTCCTCCATTGCTTAATAAGCGGAACGCGCGATAGGCCCGAAGACAGTGGCGGTGTTTTAGCGAAAACGTTCAAGTGTACTTTTTCGCTTCTTAGGAACAACAGTTCAAAAAGGGCAAAGTTTTCTTTCTACTTAAGTAATCAAGCATCACGACATGAAGACATACGGAGGAGTGGAGATATAGCTCCAACTCGACACTAGCTAGATGGAGAGGAGCGGTCAACTTCACGCTCCAGCCGCTTTACTTTCGGGGAATCGCCCCAGGTACCTACTGGATAGGTGCTTGGGCGGGCCCTAGAGCCGGTCTGGACGCTGTGAAGTAGATACAAATTCTTGCCCCTTCCAAGAATCAAACCCCGATAATCCAGCCCATAGCCCCTCGCTATACAGACTAAGCTTTTCAGGTTCGTTCTCAGAAACAAGCCTTTCGTACTGTTGCCATTAAAAAGTAGTCCTTTTTAAATGCTGGTAAAGATAAAAGATAAAGTTGTCCATGTGCTTAACTAATTAAGCACTACGCTATGAAGGCGTATGGGGGAGTGGATGTATAGATCCATATTTTCTTGACCTCGGCACTAGTTGGAGGTGAATGGTCACTTTCACGCCCCGTCCAAACTAGCCCCAGGAAAAAGCTCCCGGTACCCATTGGATAGGAGGCTGGGTGGGCCACAGAGCCGGTCTGGAAGACGTGGAGAAGAGAAAATTCTTGGCCCAACCGGGACTCGAAATCTGACCCCTTAGTCATCCAGCGCGTAGCCAGTCGCTGTATCGTCTGCGCTATCCCGGTTTTTGGTAGGAAGCGTAGCAGGCAGAATTTCAAAGGACTACGCGGCGTTACGTCTCAGAAGACGGAACTTTTCAAGCATTTTCAAAGTTCCCTAATTCTGTTGCATGCAATTTGTACATACGAGACCCACAACGTTCAGCCCTTACTAAAGGAGTCTAAGAGTCAATAAAAAATACCCAGTTTACATAAATGTTTATGAGGGCGTATAAATACATCTTGAATGGGGAGAAAAAACTGCACAGTGTATGAGACGAAGACCTGAAAAGAACAATACTGCTACTACGAAAGCAGGGCCTTTATTCAGTTCGGTAACAGAAAGCTACAAGCAAATTCCTGTGTAAAAGCATCGGTGGTTTTACCGCGTTGCACTGCTGGCGCAACAAAATGGAGAGGTAAGGAAACTTAGTAACCGATCCCTACAAAATGGGGAGTGAACTCACAGGCGAACCTAACGGTACAAAGCAGGCGCACCCGTGTTTCAGATGAGTAGTTTATTGTGCGTCAATAAAAATGTTGTGCAACTTGTAAGGAACCATTCATAAGGCCTTTGGACAAATTATTTCACACTTTTGAACAAAATATTGGAACTGAAACCTTTTTCTGGAAAAGTCAGGTATAAATTTTGGCAACGTGTTAAAGGCCCTTCACATGATCAGCATTTCGATGTTGACCAAGATGCTGATGTGTATGTGTGTAAGGGGTGGGCCAAGGCCGCGCCATAGCTGAAGCGGTTAGACGCTGGCTTACCACCGCGGCGGCCCGGGTTCGATCCTGGGTCTGGTCAAATTGGATTTGTGGTGGACAAAGTGGCGCTGGGGCGTGTTTTCTCCGAGTACTTCGGTTTCCCCCTGCCAATCTTCATTCCACCAAATTCTCCATCATTATAATAACCCGGGTAGGCTACAATAGGCCAATCAGTGGCCGCCGTGCCGAGTGGACCCAGTTGGACTCCACCCCTAGTAAGCGAATTAAAAAAATTAATGTGGAACAGGATGCGACAATATAATGCAGCGTGAGAGGTTGCAAGCTTCAAAGGACTGCAGTAGTAGTGGTCATGGCATATCTTCTGACAGTCACAAGGATGGACTGAAGAAAACCGAGATAAGTTCTCAGGAAGTTGGTATGCCGACCAAGGTTCGAACCAGATGCATACCGCATACAAGCTGGTAGCGTTACTGACTCAAGCCAACTTTTTAATTTCTTGCCGTCATTGTGTTCAAAACCCTATGTACCCTTCTATTTAAATAATATTAATTAACTGATATTAGAAACCAGTCTGCCGCATTCTTTCAGCTTTATTTCTTGCTACTTTAGAATCTATGTACTTCAAGGGAAATTATAAATTACTTGCGACAATACTCCATCTAGCACTGTTATTTACCAAGAGAGAGTTTGTACACAGAAGAGCATGAAAAACCAAAGACAATGGAAAAGAAAAGCTGCCACGAAGAAGTCGATGGCGACAGTATGCAACCAAATCCCGGCCCACTTGTTTCTTGGCATGTTCAGGAGACTAGGAGCGAAAGAGAGACTTGCCCTTTCAAACAAGATGGCGCATGGGCGGAGGTGAAGACTCTCGCGGCCTTTGAAAGAATTCCTGATCTGACCGTCCCTGCAGCTGGGCGACCAATACCGTTACACTTCTTACACGCACAAAACAGTAAGTCCCGTTACATCAACGGTCCCAGCTCCACAATACTGGTCACTCCAATAACATTCCCCGCAACTACTACTTGTTCTACGAACATTAGCCGCAGTACTGTGAGTCAAATGAATGGGTTCGGGAGGGATTGACGCCCGCAGTTCGTTTCTCCGTAAGAACAGGGGCTCTTCTCTTCTTCATCACGACTAGATGGCTCTGACTACTGATGTCTCTTTCACTGGAAAGTAAAGCAGCTGCATTTAAGGTCGAGGATAAGAATGCATGCATATTTTCCTCCACCCCCTGACATATCTTCATGGAGTGGCGTTCAAACACAGGGATAAATGTAAAATTGTCTTGTACTCGTGCCAAAAGAAGGTTCATTCTTCTGTGTGTGCACATAGTTCCGTGGTGGGACACAGGTATTTAGCATCGAGTCCCGGTGGGAGCAAAAATGTTCTCCCCTCAATGTAGTCCAGACAGGCTTTGGGCCCCACCCAACCTCCTCTCTAATGGGAACAAGGGGGTTGTTCTTGAGGAGAAGCCAAATCTGCAGCTGCACAAGAACTTCTCAGCATTTTGTGGAACCCGAAGGTTCATTACCGTGTTCACAAGAGCCCTCCAGCGGTCCCTATCCTGAGCCAGATCAATCTAATCCATCCCATCGTAGCTCTCTGAGATCCATTTTAATATTATCCGCACATCTACAACTTTGTCTTCCCAGTGGTCTTTTCCATCTGGCTTTCTCATCAATATCGTATATGCATTCCTCTTCTCTCCAATTCGTGCTATATGCCCCGCACATTTCATCCTTCTTGACTTGATCATTCTAATTATACTTGGAGAAGAGTACAAGTTATGAAGCTCCTCATTATGCAATTTTCTCCAACCTGCCACTTCAGCCCTTTTTGGCCCGAATATTCTCCTCAACACCCTGTTCTCAAACACCCTCAGTCTATGTTCCTCCCTTAATGTCAGAGACAACATGACAATGACGTCTTAAGTTGTCCTGTGTAGGTAACGGTCTTCAGACGGGCTGATCCGCCGTCCAAGGAGTCGTGCCGACTGCGTGTAAAATTAAGAAACTGAAGTGAAACGGCGTTTCACGGATGCCTAATGCTCCAGAGGGAGCAACAGGATTATTACTAACAACAATAATTTCCATAAAAGGAGAAAGGAATAGCTTGCCTAGCTCTGAGACTATCCTGGAGTCAGTAGGCGTGTACAGTACATAACAGTCGCATTATGCAGTTTCGGAAAGGTAGGCTTATGGACATTTGGTAAATTTTAAATTGGGAGGGCTTCGAACCAAGGACATGCGCCACGAAGCAGGGCTTTGACGATTACGTAATCGAATTAATTCATTTATCTCTGAACATGCCTGGAAATTGTATTACAATTTGCGAATGGAATAAACTTATGACAACATTCCTCGTTGGCTGCTTCCTGCGTCATGTCATGCATTGTAAACGGTTTCTGGGATATTTACATTGGTTCCTGTATGGAAAGAGCGAAGTAGATCAACTGAAGGCAGTTTCCATATCCTCATGGGTTCTCGCGTGCTACACTGGAATGCAGGAATTCAATGACACAGACAGGAGTGGCAACATCGTTGAAGCTACGGTCACGGTCGGTGAAAGTCAAGAGGCCAAGGGGGAAAAACGCGTGAAAGATTGTATGGCTGCGCAGTAACCATAATTGCAACGCTTCCAGTTGCTGGTCATTCTACCTTTTGTTTCCTTTCCCCTCACTATACGTATGCGAGCTCCATTATAGCGGGATAGGCTTGTTTCACGACTAAAACTAAGGAGTTCATTCTGTGAAGACGGCATGTCATTATGCATATATTTTGGGAGATCATGAACGCGGCCTCTCTTAGGTCTTCGTCGTTTTGCTCTTCGAAACGCCGCAAAGTAGAGAAGTATCTGTTCAATGCTGAATCCTTTGTTGAACTGTTCTACAGCTACATCCTCTTCGCGAGGGATAATATAGTTTCTAATTAACTGCGTAAAGATGGAAAGTAACTGCGAAGGAGTATGGCAGAATGAAGATATCGTTCCACGCGTTTAAATCGTGACACTTGATGGAGGCGAACGGACGGCTTCAAGTAGCAGCATCATACGAGTTTCTTGCTTGTCTTACTTTTCGACCATGAAAACGGGCTGTTGACATTCGACGGACTGCATGGCATTATGTACATCCCAGAATGTAGAACTCTTTCATAACCACCGCCGTGAGAGCCAGCCTCAATTCCAACATATCAAATGTGACAAGGTTAGGTTAGGTTTGAGGTTCTCTTGCGGTGAGTATGAATGTTATTGCATTGTATTTAAGCAACTTGTTGCACTAATGTATAATTTATTTTACATATATTTCCGTCTCAAACGCTAATAATTCTGTAGTAATCCTTCTCCCTCACTACATGTTTCGGCTGTATACAGCCATTCTCATGTGTCTTCTATCTTGCTGATCGTTGCACTGTATGTCAAAATTACGTATCGCTTGGGAACGCGATATTTCCTTATTGACATAAATTTACCTAAATTAAAATTAATTAACATCCCAGTGTTTTCCTTGTGACCGTCGTCCTTTCGTTTAGAAGATATTTGCTTGAATGTCTCTTGTTTTGTATTTATTTGCGCAGAATTCCCTTTGCGGCTTGGGTATTACGCGCGTGATTTGTGCCGTTCACAAGGATGCTGATGTAGGGTTATTATCAGTTCTTTGTGAATGCACATTTGGCTGATAATAACACTACATCAGCATCCTTGTGAACTGCACAAATCACGCGCATAATACCCAAGCTACAAAGGGAATGCTGCGCAAATAAATACAAGAGACACTCAAGCAAATATCTTCTAAACGAAAGGACGACGGTCACAAGGAAAACACTGGGATGTTAATTAATTTTAATTTAGGTAAATTTATGTCAATAAGGAAATATCGCGTTCCCAAGCGATACGTAATTTTGACATACAGTGCAACGATTAGCACGACAGAAGACACCTCAGAATCGCCGCATACTGCCGAAACATGTGAGGAAGAAGGGCGAATAGATAATAAGTTGCACTTAAGAAGGAAATATATGTGAAATAAACAAATGTTGTCTTCTGGGATGTGACACTGTGTACTCTAGTAGTGGTTTATCGACGTTTCTTGTACCCTGAATATGGAGGCATTCCGTTCTTCCGAAACGTCAGTAAATATCTCTCAGGTCACGTAACGTCCCATCCCGGAAGATAGTGTTCTTCATTAACAAAGTTGCGTTCAGTAGCTTTTTGCATTCATGTATACAGTTTCTATCATGAAATGGCAAGGTACGGGGCGATGAGGTTTAAGTCGAAATGTGCGCCATTATTTTAAAATTAAAATTTCCTACGTCGCTTATAAGTAGGGAAATCATATGACCAATTGGATTCTGTAAATGTTTAAACGTGCTCTCTTTCTCGGTGATAAGCAATGAAGGTACACAGTAACAATGGAAAGTTATTCAAATATAATTTTCGAAAATTACAAGCCGTTTCTTTGTTTCAGGTTCGCACAACCCGTCACCACAGAGCATTTCCGGCCACAGTTCGGCGATTGATGCAACATCAGTCTCGCTGGAGCTGAAAAGGAAGTCATATTTGGCTGATAACGTCATAATGAGTGGTGAAACCATAGTAAAACATACAAAAACTGTAAATCAGTCATCAGATTTCGATAAAAGATTTACCAGACCTGAATTAGTTCAGTCTTCTTCTCTTTCTGTAATTTTTTCTGAAAATCCAACTGTGAAAGAAAATATAATCGACACAGATGACGCAGAATTATCGACACAACGACTGCCAAGATCAATTGACTCTAAAATTTCAACTTCTCAAATATTAGAAAATTCGGCAGCGACACCCAACAGAAAGGTAACATCACTGGAATCTAGGAACAAAAACGGCGATCGTTTGTGTACAAATGAAGTGGATAACTGTATCGGTGGAAAAGCGGGGGAATATTACAGAACCATTCAGCCAACAAAGACCATATCAGTCCAAAAGGATGACAGAGCTGAGATAGTTAAAACAACATCGGTGGATGGAAGATTTCTTGATGAAAAGACGCATTCGGGGGAAGAGCATGGGGCTCCGCGGGGGAGATCACTCTCCTTGACGGAGCCCGAAACCCCGACGGCTTTTGTAGACGGAACGAAGAAAACGAATGCATCTCAAATAGCAGAGGAATCGTTAAAGAAGGAGACTGAAACACCAGGATTGCCGTCAGCTTCTTTCCGAAGCAATTATGATGAACGTAAGACGAGCCCGGACATACAGGACATCATCACAGGCATTGTGAAACTCTTAAATGGGAACGTGAAAGTACAAGCAAATCCCAATTTACCACCAGGAGGTATGATGGGAGGCGGGAGACCACTACGTCCTCTGAGTACAAGGATCAACAACCGTGGGCCGCCGAGAATAACAGACGTACCTCCTCTTCCACCGGATTTCGATACATCAGGTCCTCATCCAACATTTAGTCATCATCCACCTGCACTCATACCTTTGCAGACTTCTTCCCGATTACCACCACCTTACCCTTTTGATCGACCTCCAGTAATTGTCCCTCTGCCTCCCCAACCGTCAGAGAACCACCACCAACCTGATCATCCATTTATGACTGGAGTTCCTCTCCCAGAGCAAGTTGTTCCAGTGTCAAATTCCAACAGTGGCAATAGACCTCCAGGGAATCAGGGTACTGTCAGACCTCAGAGGCCAAGACCTCCACGACCCAGACCTTCATTGAAACCAAACTGGAATAACAACAGAAGACCCCAACCGATACCACAGCCAGGTGTGGACCAGCTGTTACCATTTCATAAACCAGGTGTCAACAAAAACACCGAGCATGAAGACCATAAAATTTCGATAACAGTGATGGAAGATCAAGACAATCAGGATAACAGAGAATACCAATACACAACTCTTCAGGCTCCAGAAACTTTGCAAGAAGGGGAGGAGTTCATCACAACGACAACCACCTCAAAATCGCAACTACTTCCATTTGACATACCATCAAGTATGAGTGAAGAAGATTTGCCCATTACAACAGAAGATACAAGATCTGAAATTCCAAACAAGGCTGAAAAAGAACAAGAAAAGCACACCAGCTATATAAAAAGTCCAGGTCTTAACACTTCAACAGAAGAGCCGAAAATAATAGCAACTTTGACATCATCCTCATCAACAGTAAATGAAGCAACGAAAGAGGCCTTATCAGTTACATCTGAATCAACAAAGGCACATGACACAGCAGTGTTAGCAGGGTCATCATCTGAAATACCAATTCTTGAGCCATCAATAGGCGTGGGAGTTGCAACACCAGTATTAGAATCTTCTATGCATGATATTATCACACATGACTCAACAGCCTTGAATGATTGGGAAGAACCTCAAGGTCCTACAACCTCTACAGGAACACCAACTTCAGTCCTACCATCAAATCTGCCTTCACTTAGTGGGGAGACATCATCAGGTGCTACAAGCAGCAGCATCCCTGCCAAGGATAAGCTCAAGCAAACTACAGGCATGTCTGAAATGTATATTTATGTACAAGGCTAGCTTCCATGATTAGGCACTATGCAGCCCTTAATTTTGGTTCTTTGTGACTCTGAATGTTCAGTTTCAAAGCCTTCTCAATAAAATAAAGTTGAATGCTTGATGTGGAGGCAGGGCTTCATTTATATGAAGGGTAATTGATTTAAACCCATGCTAAATTAATTAGAGCTTTGTGAAAATGAATGATTTTCAGACTGAATGTGGGGCCAATATAGAGAAAAGAAATACTGTTTGTTATATGAACAAAATTCATAGCAGTATTATGACTGATATGTGAATACAACATTTTAAAGACCAGTATGACTCTCATAGCAAACAGTGATTGTTCCCTTAAACAGCATTAACCAGCTGATCTTTGTAGCAGAGACTTGATGTGCCTCCTGTGAGGTACAAAATAAATTTTTGTACATGATTTAAAAATATTAGGGGACTGAGAAACAAAAGAACTGAAATGTTAAACTCACTACTCCCGGATCTCCCTCATATTTTATGCATAACGGAACACCATTTAAGGGAATTTGAACTGGAAAGCTCACCAATAGAACATTATAAGTTAGGAGCAAAATTCTGTAGAGAAAAATTAAAAGATGGTGGAACATGCATTTTTATTCATGAATTTATAAGTTTTATAACTATTAATTTACAAGAATTTTGCAAGGAACAAGACATTGAAGTTTGTGCCATAAAAATTAACTTATCAACTTCTATCATCTGTGTTATATCTATCTATAGGTCTCCTGATGGGAATT
>NW_019742976.1:224872-239015 GCF_002891405.2 Cryptotermes secundus | reverse complement strand
GGGCCAATATAGAGAAAAGAAATACTGTTTGTTATATGAACAAAATTCATAGCAGTATTATGACTGATATGTGAATACAACATTTTAAAGACCAGTATGACTCTCATAGCAAACAGTGATTGTTCCCTTAAACAGCATTAACCAGCTGATCTTTGTAGCAGAGACTTGATGTGCCTCCTGTGAGGTACAAAATAAATTTTAGTACATGATTTAAAAGAAATTCAGATTTTAGAGAGTTAATACACTGCAGTAATTGTATTTTCAGATTTCCTTCTCCCCAAAATTGAGACCTAGATATGCTATTGTGCATCATCTCCCTCCAGCTATGGTGCCATTTTTAATATACTAAATCTCTTTATTGCCCTCAAACATAATCTCTCTTTATGAAATGAATGGATCAAGTAAAATAGATTGGCTAATATTTTAGAATAATAAAATGACCTAACTAACTTGTACCCAGCTATTTTACGTTTTGTACCACATATATAGAAAAATAATATATATAATATAGTATAACATAGTATATATAGTATATATACATAATACAGTATAACATAATAAACACATGCATGGATAAAGTGACAGGAGGTTGGAGAAACTGCATAATGAGGAGCTTCATAACTTGTACTCTTCTCCAAGTTAGAATGATCAAGTCAAGGAGGATGAGTTCGGCAGCGCATATAGCATGAATGTGGGAGATGCGGAATTCATATAGGATATTGGTGGGAAAGCCAGAAGGAAAGAGACCACTGGGGAAACCAAGGCGTAGGTGGGTGGACAATATTAAAATGGACCTTAGAGAGATAGGATGGGATGGTATGGATTGGATTAATCTGGCTCATGACAGGGACCAGTGGAGGGCTCTTGTGAACATGGTAATGAACCTTCGGGTTCCATAAAATGCTGGGAAATTCTTGAGTAGCTGCAGAATTGGCGGTTCCTCCAGAAGGGCTCAGCTCCATGAGTAAATAAGTAAACACACACATACATACATTCACACATGCACACACCAACTTGCTACTGCTATTATACTCATTCAAAAACTATATCTTTTTGCACTTCAACTTACTGAATAATCAATTAAAAGTCAACTAAAAATATTAATAGTCAATAACTATGCATCTAAAGAATGAATTTATGTTAATGAAACAATTAATAAGCATAAAATTGACATATTAATTATTTGAACATATCCGTAATGGGTTTCTCGCCCTGAGGGAATGTTATAGATTGATGATGTCAGATAACAAGGTGCTGAGGAGAGCATGTGGATCTAAGAAAACGTAAGCAACAGGAGACTGGAGAAAACAGCATGAAGAAGAGTTTCAGAAGCTTTCCTCTTCACCAAATCAAAACAATAAGGTTGATGTTAGCAAGGCATGAAGTAAGCATGAAGGTGATGGGATATACACAGAACATTTTAGAGAGAAATCCTGAACTTAATAAAATGAAGACTGAACAATTAAGCTTGTATATTTTCACAGGTGGTTTTCCCTACTACCCATATCGGTCTCGGACAGGGATTGTTCTAGATGACACGGAATACAAACCAATGGGTGTCATGAACCGCCCTATCATTACAGCACCACCCCCTGTGGCTGGCCATGTGGGTGACATATTTGATGTCACTGTGACAGCAATTCAAGGGCCTGGAGGAACAAACACTGGTCAGCCATTTATCTATCCAGGTGAGTGTGTAATCTTATTTAAGTACCACTCCATTCCATTAGGTCAGTTTTAATATTATTCTATCTATGCCTAAGTCTCCCAGCAGCCTTTTCCTTTTGCACTTCAAATTTAGATTTTGTATTAATTTCTGATCTCCCCCATACATGGGACTTAGAGTCTTAAATGCAGTAGTGGATTTAAATTTTAGCTCATTTTACACAAAGTGTGTGCCTTTCTGACCCATTTTTGTAATATTATTCTAGGTTTTATAAGGATTTTGCTATACCAGCTTGAAATTATATTTGATGTTTAGGTCAACAGTCATTTTAATATAATGGCATTTGTTTGAGCTCCAAACTGAATATGTCACTGAGAATTATTTTACTACCTTCCAGTATATCTGTGTGTTTTCCACACCCTTAAATATCATTTAAGTTAAAAGATTTAATTTCATGCAACATGATCAAATTGTATTGCCATTGGTGGAAATCATACCTTCGTCATTTGCAATACTATAATAAAAATTTTGAATTTTATTTAAACTAGCATTATTTATTTAAGGTTTTATTTAATATATCTAGTGATGCATCTACAAAAGGCAAAGTCCATTATTAAGTTATTCCTTTTTTGTAGATAGTAACAAGGCATCTATGCAAAACTCTATTTATTGTTATATTTGATGGTAATAAGCAAAAGAACACTGCTCCTGCTGGGTATTGAACCACAGTCTTCTAGTCCATAGCCAGACTTTTCTGACTTTGTGAAAGGGGAGAATAGCATTTGCACTGGGTCTGGAGCTGTCTGTGCATTTCTGCTTTGAGCGCATCATACTGGAGCATTTTCAGAAGATGGTTATGTGCTTTTTGCAGTGGAGATAGAGGGGGTAAAGCTGTCAGGTTCTGCAGGCAGTGAAGTGTCAGTAATCACAAAGGCAGAAGAGGGTCAGCATTTTGTGTCAATTGATGGGAAGCGAACCTACATCAATCTGTTCGGCAGTAGCACAGAGCAGGGAGATGTCATGCCAACCAGAATTCAACAGGGTGGTCATACCCTGCAACCACAGAAATCTTCATCCACTATTGGAACAGGGTATGTATTCCAGCCACAGTCATATCAAGAGCACTGGAGTATAACTTTAAGGGGTGGTGTGGATGAGTTCTACCTTCTAAGGTTCTTCGGTCTCTAGCAGTGTTTCTGAAAGTCTTGTTCATGCCAGGGAGAGAAGAGTATAGCTATTATGATTGCAAGATGTGCATGAGAAAAAAATATATATACAGGGGAGATGCTATCATTGTCATTCTTCATGTTTCAAGATGAGAGCTCATGGATGAATTCTGGTCAGTTCAGAATAACAGCATAATGGAAGCAAAAGCTTCTGAGGTAGGAACAACACTAGTGCCACTTTAGGAATGTGGTAACCATAGTAACCAATACTTACCACAAAGAGTTCTGTTTTCTAGGATGTAACTTTGTGTATTCCCGTGAAAGTCAACCAGTGTTTTGGAGTAACATGTTACCTTGATCTTTAGGATCAAATAGTAAGTCAAGCAAGAAACCAGCATGAAGCAGGCAGAAAGCAAACAATAAATAAAATTTAATAGAATTTACTTTTTGTTAGACCACACATTTGACTGAAAGGGTGTAGTGCATTCCATCTGCAAGACACAGCTTGTGTTATCATCAAACTGGTATTATTATGTAATGACTATTGCTTCCAGGTATTATTATACTTTCCAAGGTAACACAACTTATAAAATTGCTCCAAGTGCATTTCAGTTTATTTTTAGAAGCAAATTTTGAATATATTTAATATCATATATAGTCTAACCATGTTCAACCCAAGATTTAGAAATGGTTGCAAAGTGATTGTGAGGTATATATAAAATTTATTTGAAATGACCAGATTTGCAGTTCTTGAGACAGAAGAGTCTGCATCCCACCATGGAGCTGATCAACCACCTCCATCACCCCCTCGCCGGCCATACAACAAACGACCGACTCATCCTCCCGTCAGGTAAATACCAATTTATTAGGTTAATTTATTCCATGTTTAGTTTGCCTTTGTCAGTGTTGGACCCATCTTGCCTGCTTATTGTAATCCTGGTCTCTATTTTATGCATCAAATGGATACATACATCTGCACTTATGTTACATAATAAAACTATAAATAAGGCATGAAGAAACTAAGTAAATACCTAACAAGAGAATGAATTTAACCATTAGATAGCAGCTGTAGGGAAGTTGGGTTGATTGGCCAGTTTGTTCCTGTTCCTTTACACTGCTGTATTAGCTACTGAAGTCATGTACATAACATCAAGGCAAATTCTATTTAAGCATTATACTTGCATGAAATTCCCCACACCCACAGAAATTGTGCAGGATCTCACTAATAGTAATATACATGGTGTCCCAGGAGGAATGGACCAAACTTCGGGAGGGTGTTCCTTATGTTAAAGTATGCCGATATAACCCAAAACACCTATGTCCAAAGTTGAACGGTTACGGAGATAATGGCCCAAGAAAAGTGTGATCTTCTGGCAGGTCCACGCACTGTACCTGTCAGCTGAGAGGCCTTATCTATGTTTGTCCTTGAGTGCCGTGATTCACCCTAGCCCTACGTATGTAGTTGGCTTTATCAGAACGCGCAGTCAGCCATGTTACGTCAGCGCCTGCCATTCATGTTACGTCAGCGCCTGCCATTCATGTTACGTCAGCGCTTGCCATTCATGTGTCATGTATAGTGCTTGGAAACCCTAAGGACAATTATGACATGGCGAGCGAGTATTTTGTACTTCAATTTTATGGCTTCACGTCACTCACAAGTTAGTTTGATGTTACATACATTATTAACATTACAGAATCCACATATTCCTGCCAGTTTTAATATGTATTTTGTAATCAACAAGTGTGTAACACCGGTCAAAGTTTGACACTTCTCTGGCCATTATCTCCGTAACTGTTCAACTTTGGACATAGGTGTTTTGGGTTATATCAGCATACTTTAACATAAGGAACACCCTCCCGAAGTTTGGTCCATTCCTCCTGGGACACCCTGTATATGTTTCATGTCACACTCATTATTTTTTTATTTAATTAATAGCATATTTACAATCTACTCTTGATAATATGTAGTAATAAATAAATACAGTCATGAATCAGACACAATAGTCTCAGTATATCAGAAAGGCATTACTACAGATGCAGTTCTGTTGTAATGTTGTATCAATTGTTGTTTTCTCTTACAATAAAACATTGTATATTTTCTCGGTGTCTGTTGATAATTATTAAATCTGTTAACTTGTAGGTTATTTCATGACACTAGACTATGCAGTGTCAAATGGTAGGATGCCAGATAAATGATCAATTGGAAAGGATTTGGAAAGAAACGTTTGTGGCCTAATCAAGGCACTATCCCAGCATTTACCTGGAAAGAGTGAGGGAAACCATGACCTCAGTCAGGACAGCCTGTGTCTGATCCAAGACTGGAATTTGGCAACTCCCATGTAGAAGCCTATAGCATTATTGTTATGCCAGCCTGTTCAATAGACATTGCTTAATTCGCTTAGTGGGGGATGGAGTCCAACTGGGTCCACTCGGCATGGTGGCCACTGATTGGCCTATTGTAGCCTGGCCTGGTGATTATGATGATGGAGAATTTTGTGGAATGAAGATTGGCAGGGGAAACCGAAGTATTCGGAGAAAACCCACCCCAGCGCCATTTTGTCCACCACAAATCCCACTTGACCAGACCCTGGATCGAACCCGGGCCTCTGCAGTGGGAAGCCAGCAATTAACCACTTGAGCTGTGGCATGGCCATAAACATTACTTAATGAAATAATATTTTGTTTGCCTACATTTCTCTTGCATCTGTTACCTGCATCAAGGGGTTTGTTTTTTATAACCAAATGACTAGAAGCATGGTTTCTTACAGGATAGACATGTGCACTGTTGGGGATGACTCCACCTGTGATTCAGCGCAGAATGAAATGTGTCGTACTGAGTTAGGAGTCTCTTCATGTCATTGCCGACCTGGTTATAGCCGCCGCAAGCACAGAGAGCCATGTAGAAGTAAGTCACATGTACTTCACCTGTCTGTCTTTCTTCTAGACCAGTGTGATCCTCTTAGAACAGTTTAATCAGATTTTAGATACATCTGATACAGCAATTGCAGGTTGTACAACAGTACTGTAAATTAACATAAAGAAATGGTGCAGACTGAATATATATGGCCATTGACATATGCCCATTGCTACACAACGGTTCTAGTACTGTGATTCATTACACACAGCATAACTTTAAATGTTGAAAGCTGATATCCATGGCAAGGAATGGTTCAAAGCACAGCAATGGAGGGACACGATAAGATTAACTGTTGGGAACAGTCGCATATTCAGTCAGCTGAATGGTTATGTCAGACACAGTAGTCAGAAGTCAGAAGTCAGAAGTGAAGTCTTTATTTTATGTGGTGTAGTTACAGTAACCTTTAGAGTATTATCATTGTTTGTAGTTACGAACTGTTATAGTTACAGTAAGGTTGAAATGGTTACAATCAATTGTAGTAGTTCCACTGGTGAAGATCCAATAAATCAACTCACTGATCCAAACCAGCTTCTAAAGTCACTAATATATGTGAAAATACATACTAGTCTTCCCCCAATGTTTTATTTTTTATTTAAGTATCTGACCAGCTCTAGAGCTTTCTCTGAAAAGCCATTTTAATTCCTGAGTGACAGCTAGTTATATAAACTCAGTGTTGCATGCTACATAAAACTCATTTTGGTTGATGATATAGGAGAATGCCACTGTGACCTACTTTAAGGGTTACTGTGACATTTTCTGGGAGAAAAACACTTGAAATATGTGAGATTTGAGATTCTCACAGTGCCAAGATGTGACTTGCATAGTATCAGACTACAAGGCAGCACACTGCAGAAGACAGGACACTTAGAATGGGTATAACCAAGTCAAGGAGGGCGAGATGGACAGGACATGTAGCAAGTATGCAAGAAAGGAGGAATGCACACAGGGTTTCAGAGGGAAAACCAGAAGGAAAGGGACCATTATGGAGACCTAGAAATAAATGAGGCAATATTAAATTGGATCTTTGAGAAACAGGGTGGGAGATATGAAATGGAGTCATCTGGCTCAGGATAGAGACCAGTAGTAGGCTCTTGTGAACATGGTAATGACCCTCCAGGTTCCATAAAATGAACATTTCTTGAGTAGTTGAGCAACTGCTGGCTTCTTAAAAAGGGCTTGGTGCCATGAGTTAGTTAGAACTCTTAGAAAAGTTTGTGTCTTAGCAGATATATATATACTAGAATACCCAGAAAGTTATTGTATGTAGAGGAGGGAGACTTACTTCCTAAAGATCTGATTCCATCCTTGGAAAAAAACTGAAAATTTATGCTAAGAATTTCAGAGAACAATGAAACCTTACAGAATCATCATTCACATTTACTGTATTCAATTTATGTTCTTTATTAAAAGACAATTAGACGCCCATGTGCTTCATACTTCTTATTGGAAGACAGAAATTTCATTAATTTCTTGTCTTGAAACCTTTCTATTTAAGAATACTTGCAGTAAATAAAGTCAAGTGTTTTACTGATATTTTTCAGTGTCATGTAATTAGTTTGTAAATCACAGTATGGAGAATATTCTCTTTACTGTATTTTGTGAGAAATATTTTGCTTCTTTCCTCTTTCAGCAGTTGGAATACTCACTATTATAGATGGGTTTGGAACAAGTTCATTTTGTTGAAGCAGCCAAATATATTGTGACATGTTGCGCAATGGAGAACCCCTCCCTACCCAGCAGCAACGTGGCAACTCAGGCCACAGTGACGTGGTGGATGAGTCAGCGCTCCCCCCCCCTCCGCACGGCAACGTAACGCGCAACGCGTGGTGACATAAGGCGGCGTGAGGTAACAGCATTGGTACATAACAGGCACGCACAGCCGCTATATAAGAGAGCTGCGCTGCCTGCAAGAGTTAGTTGAAATGTGGCCATCGCCGAGTTCAGTTCCGAGTTAGTTCCGAGCAAGCCTACAAGCGAGTGTGTGATCAACGGTCCTCAAGGCCTGCGAGCAGAGTTGGAATCTAGCCAGTGGCAAGTTACGAGTAAAAGTGTGATAATCAGTGGCCATTTGTGATAACTGAGAATTAATTGGGAGTGTGTAACACAGTGACACTTGTATAGCTCCCGTACTGTGCAATGTGTAGTCTACTGACAATAGCGGTCCTCAAGGCCTGCGAGCAGGGTTGGAATCTAGCCAGTGGCAAGTTACGAGTAAAAGTGTGATAATCAGTGGCCATTTGTGATAACTGAGAATTAATTGGGAGTGTGTAACACAGTGACACTTGTATAGCTCCCGTACTGTGCAATGTGTAGTCTACTGACAATAGCGTGATTTGATTTGCGAATAGGGTTATAAATTGTGAAACCCCGCAATATTGTTGTAATTAATTGTGGCCGTGACTTGTAGGTTGTTGAATAAACCAGTTAACAATCCGAACGGCGTCTTCAGTAACGAAACACGTTACAATATTTATAATGGATCCACGGTATTTCTGTTTGCAGGGGTGGTATCTATATTGATGTCTCTACGAGTAGATCGACTGTATGACAGGAGGGTTGTGTGGGATGGAAAACTACAGAACCCAGAGTCTGAGGAATACAAAACACTTGAATGGGAATCTAGTCGAGCAGTAAGTACTGGATACAGGAGCGTTACAACTAGAAGTGAACAAATTATCATTCTTATAAACCCTAATTTTTATGTGACTCATAATGTTACTGGGGCACATGGTAGCATAGTTGGTCTAGGCATTATGCTTCAAGCCAGAAAGTTGTGGGCTCAGTTCCTGATGAGGCCACTGGATTTTTTATTGATCTAGTCCTTCCAGCCGCACTATGGCCTTGGGGTTGACTCAGCCTGTAACAGAAATAAGTACCCGGAACCTTCCTGGGGATAAAGGGTGGTCAGTACATAAGGCTGACAACCTTACTGCAATCTGTGATCCAATTGTCTGGAGAAAATGTGGGAGCCTTGATGTCTCACAACCCTGTGAGCCTTCACTGCCTGTCACAGGAATAGCTTTACCTCACCTTTACCTCATCTCATAATATTATTACTGTACATGAAAAATATTCTTCAAAATATGTGAATTCTTTTTTCTAGAAGAGTATACAAATTTAATGGGGTGTTACTGCATTAAATGTAATATTTACTCATTTGATTATTATATTTTGGGGGAGAATTCTACAGTAAATGAAAAGCACATGAGTTAGTTCAATTATTATTTAAGTAACTATATTATACGAGGGGGTACCCAAAAGAAACCGAACTTATTTTTTTTTAAACTTATTTATTCAAATTTTAAGCACAAACCTTCAATCCCCTTCAAAGTACTCTCCACTTACACTAATACACTTGTCTAGTCTTTTATTCCATTTTTCAAAACATTGTCTAAATTCATCTTTTGAGATGCTTGACCGCCTCCGTCGTTTTTTCCTTCACCTCAGCAACATCAGCAAAACGCTTTCCTTTCATCTCTCTTTTCATTCAAGGAAACAAAAAAAAGTTTTGATCATTTTGGGACCCTTCTTTCAAAGCACAGCATGCTTCCATGCAACCTTGTTTTTGTTCAGCAGTCAGCAGTCGTGGCATGAATTTTGCAGTCACCCTTTTCGTTCCCAAATCTTCTGTCAAAATTCGCTGAACTGAGCTCCAAGTCACTCCCGACAGCTCCACAATTTCTACAATGGTCCGTCGTCAATCTTCCTTGATGATTTCACGAATTTCACGACCAGAACGAGGTTTGTCATCAATTGACATTTCACCATTTTTGAAACGGGAAAACCACTCAAACACTTGAGTTTTCGCCATAGTATCGTCCTTGTACGCCGTTTTTAACATTTCAAGAGTTTGTGTTCCACTTTTCCCAAGCAAAAAGCAGAATTTCACCACCGCACGCTGTTCACGAAAATCAGCCATTGCAAAAATGACGATCACACAAAACAGTTTAACTGTAAACTCTGCCGAAACTAGTCCTTACCTTCTGAAGCAACGGTAGTCGGCTTATCGACTCAGGAATGTTAGCTCTATGTGCTCATAGCGGCAAAATGCGGTGCTACAAAAGCTCTGCCCACAAAAAAATTAGTTCGGTTTCTTTTGCGTACCCCATCGTATCAGTTTGTTCAAAAGTTCAAACCCATATCCAAATAGAATCACTATTAGAGTGGGTAGAAGTCCCAGTGAACAATGAATCTATATTTCTCTGTATGAAATTCAGCTTTAAATGTTTCAGTTAATGTACATGAGAACTGATATATGCCAGAACTTAGTTATATCGATTTCAAGACCAGAACATCAGATTCAGTGGATGCACATTTTAATTTAGATCTTACATACTTTCTTTGTTTATATTTCATAATTATGTCAGTTGCCCAGCAGGCCCAGCAGTATAACACACGTAGTCACAGGAGCAAGACACAACAAAAAGCACAATAAACACATGAAAATAGAAAGAGTGCTCCAACAGAAGAGGATAAATGTGACTTGAGTAGTGAATACGACATAGGAAAAATCCTGAAAAATTTTATATTTTAATATTTAATTTTTAACATTTATCAATATATATGATAAATATATATTTTAATTATTTTAATATGAAGACGACAAGGCATGTAATGAACTAGTTTAACGTTAAGCAAATAAGCACCTGAGGATGGCACTTTTGTGCCGAAACATGTAGTGCGAGTGAGAGGAGTGAAGTAGATAAGTGTATGCACTAGAAGACGGTGAAATAAATCATGCACTAGAAGACGGTGAAATAAATCATGGACCAAAACATTAGTAGCACATATAAAAAAAGGGTCTGTTTGAAAGAGTTAGTCCAAATTGCTGAACTGGAATTAGCTCGTCTTAACAGAGTCATCTGAATAGGTCTGGAATAGCTCTTTCTAATGAACCCAGAATAGGTACCCATCACCTGAGTATGGAAGATGTTAAGAATACTGGACAAGGGACAAAGTCCAGCAACCTAATAATACCAAATGTGATAAATTATCCTTAAAACCATTTAGCAAGCCTGTCAGTATTTATTCAAGACAGTAAATACAACCTAGGGAAAATGTAACCACTACAGTGCTCCAAATAAAAAAGCTCATCTTTCCATATTTTATTTCCAGATTGATTCTGCAATGCTTATGACTCCATTTTCTGATGACTTCATGGGTGTACGTGTCAATGGCCTGTATACTGTGCCAGAGGGTGCACAGCTTGGTGGCTCAAAATGGGGAGCAGTGTTTGTCAACCTGACATTGCAATTGGAGGAGAGTGCAGAGACTCTTAGACCAGCTGTGCGACATGACATACAGCGCCATCTGCTAGGAGTTATCCACAGAAGAAACAATAATGTGGGCCACAGTGCACTGTGGGTTGATAGTCCACCTGGCTCCATATCACACCTGCAGGGTAATACAGATGTTTAGTACTGGGTACTTGGAAACCTGAGGACTGGAACTGATGCTGCTGCTTCCTGTGCTGACCAACCTCTCCCTGATATCAAGGAATGATGACTATTTTAACCTTCTGGCTTAATTTTTAAATGGCTTAGTCTACAAAGGGGAGCTGGGATAGCTTAATCAATATAGTAACTATACTACTGGCTTTGGGCTTGATTACTAGCAAGGGGAGCATTTTTCTTTCCACAGTATCCAAAATGGCTCTGAGGACCACACAGGCTCCTATCCCATGCATACAGCTCCAAGAACATGAATCTGACCACTCCCACACATCTAGAGCCCCAGATTAAGAATGCGTAGAGCTATATCACCATTTTTCTACAGGTCTCCTTGGTGTGGTACTTAAATAAGAACATGGACGACTTCATCTGTAGTACATGAAGGAAATGTATCATGGACTTACACATTTATGTAAAAGTTGTTATTTTCTTACATATGAATTAGTGGCCTCCGTAGGCTAGGGGTAACGTTCCCACCTCATGACTCAAGGTACGCGGGTTCAAACCTGGCAGAGGTCATGGAATTTTTAAGGGCGCAAATATTCAGGGAACAAGTCCTCTGGGAGGGACTTTAAGCTGTGTGTCCCATGTTGTAGATTTATGGCACGTAAAAGAACCTAATGTCTCTAGGAGACCTCTGAGCAAAATTAGGCAACACATTTCCCGCCCAAGTAGTTTCCAATGCCTCTGGTAGATGGGGGAAGTATCAAGGTACCGAGGGCCGACCTCGTTGGCTCAATGGGGCTGATAGCATGCACCAGTACCGGTAGGGTATGGAGACTGGTAGAATATCAAAGGGGGACGTACAATAGATCAACAACTGGTCGCGGTGCATGGGGAAACCCACCCCCTCCAATAATAATGATAGTACATATGAATTATAGGTGTATTGCCATTCTAAAAAATGAAAAGTAAACTGTTTGGAATGTCAAAAAAAGACACTTTTAGGACTGCTGTTCATTTGTGCACCTGTGGATATGTCTGTCAGTGCAGACCTCATGCCTGAATAGTTATTCTTATAGGCCATATGTTAAGAGTTTACTTCTTATCATTAAGCATTATTTTTAAATTATACAGAAGATGAGTTCATCCTAGAAGTATCATCAGTCGATTCTCTGTCAGCTGAATACTGGTACAGTTGAATTGTGCCTTATGAGACAGAAGCTGATCTCACACTGCCACTAAGAGGTGCCTAATTCAGCATGATGACACCAAGGAGCTTGGGGGAATAGACTAACGACTACATGCATTCTTAGTCTCAGCACTAGGTGGAGGCAGTCAGTTCTAATGCTCTGGCAATTTCCCAATAAGGAAAGAGCCTAACTCACTGGATGGGAGGTTGAATGGGCCTCAAAGTTTATTCAGATATGGTGAAAAATGGAGAGACCATTGATTATGCAAGGAATTGAAACAGTCGTCTAGCTCAGAGCCAGTCACTACAGTGATAGGGCTATCTTGATTCATTTTTACTGCCACTTCTAGGATTATGACAGTGTGGCTTCCTTAAAGTTATACAACATTGCAGGAGTCCAAAGGAGATGCCCATTTGCTGTTTGGATCGATTCCTGATCTGTACTTAATTGCTGTCAGATTATTCTTTTTGTGACAGGAGGAAATAATGGAGAACAAAGACGTGAATAAGCAATTTACTGGAACTTGACTAGCTACACAACTCCCAGTCTCAAGGACTAAGCTCCATAGAGTTAGCTAGGAAACAAGAAGCAGTTCCGGAATTTATTCTCCAAATGTGATCACCAAGGTTCAGAATATTTTCTCTACTTCTGTTGCTTGGATCTGCTGAAAGTTGTGAGCGCCTGGATCTAGCCTGTCACTACATGTCTAATTCAGTTCTTCAAGTGTCCTTCGGAGTAATGAACTTCTAATCATACAAAGACTTTGTTAAGCATATATGCTTGTTTCATGTCTTTTTGCAGATGTAAATGAGTGTACCAGTCGAGAACTCCATGACTGCCACCATGAAGCTCAGTGCAGCAATGTGTTTGGATCCTTTCGCTGCTCTTGTCCAGAGGGTTACCGAGACCCTTGGGCTGGGAATCCTCATCGCAGTGGTCGTCAGTGTGAGACATGCTCACCTGAGCACTGCAGCGGTCGTGGGGAATGTCGTTATGAAGCAGGGCAGCCAGTCTGCCAGTAAGTACTTTCAGCCTGTTTGTTATGACACAGGTACACTGTCTCCTGAATACGCATTGTAAAACTTTTCATATTATGAAGTAATTTTTAAATATTTCTTGTTACCCCTCTCATCTGTCAGAGTACAGTTGGAGTGAATGTTCACACAAAATATAAAGGAGATTTAAGGGTGCATTTTGAACTGTATCAGTGAAACTAAGCATATTAATTCTTTCTGCTTCATCAAATGAAAGAATTTCCATATCTGTGAAAGAACAAAGTCATCCTGTTGAAGCTATCCCTCTAACAGGCCATGAAGGCCCATAGGGTTGTGAGACGTTGAGGCTCCCACATTTTCTCTAGACAATTGGCTCAAAGATGGCAGAAAGGTTGTCATCTTTATGTGTCAGCTGCCATTTACCCCCCAAGATTTCTGGTATTCATTTCTGTTAGAGGCTGAGACAACCTCAGGGCTATTGTGCTGTTGGAAGGATCAGGTAAATTGGGGGGGGGGAATCACCTCATCAGGACTCGAACCCGTGACCTTATGGTTTGTAGCATAGTACCTCAACCAAATATGTTACTGCATGACCCATCATCCTGGTGAAGAATTAAGTTAAATATTATTATTATTATTATTATTATTATTTTGAGTATTATTATTATTATTATTGGAGGGAGTGGGTTTCCCCATGCACCGCGACTAATAGGGTATTGTACATCCCCTTTTGATATTCTACCAGTCACCATACCCTGCCGGTACTGGTGCTCACTATTAGCCCTGTTCAGCCAGCGAGGCTGGCAGTGGTTCCCG
>NW_019742976.1:187874-224856 GCF_002891405.2 Cryptotermes secundus | reverse complement strand
AGAATCTTTTTTTTTTTTTTTTTTTTTATTTCTTTCACACTTCACATTGCAGTATAAACTATATAAGTTGGTCATAAGTCCCAAGCTGTTATATCGTGACGCGTTATCTTACGTCCATTGCTGCGACAGCTGCTACAATTGGAACGGACACTTCCACGGCAACGAATACGTGGAAACTGGGGAGTTCCCGCAGTGACAAATTGTAGCAACGAATTGTCGTTGAGTAACAACGGATGAGGTGAAACACGTTACCAGTGTATTCTATAAGAAGCATTCCCGTAACAACGGAATGTCTGAACAGCGGTAACGGAACCGTGAGGAATGGTGTCTGGTATCCGTTCAGCATAACGCCTACATAAGCAGAGCCAGAGACAACACAGACGAAAATGAGACAATCTTGGGATAGCCGCCGCCAGAGACAGTTGAGATCCAACCATGGCTAAGGATAGTTGAGATGTTGCATTAAGAGGTTTGGGCCAGAAGTCAAGTGACACTGCAAGTGGTGATAATTATAAGGTGTGTAAGAGTGAGTGTCCAATAAAGATTCGCTAAATCCAAGACCCACGTGAAGTTATTTGTTGCATGACATACCCAACACGTGACAATATAATACAAGCAGATCTCACGAATCATGGTATGAGGCAACCTACACTACAAGCTAGGACTTTCTGACCACTCTGTATTAAAGATTAACACAATTTTTCCTGTTTACAGTTGTTCAAGTAATTTCTATGGCTCACAATGTGAAGTGGATGGTGAAGTTCTTGGTGTAGCAGTGGGTGCATCTGTAGCAGCAGTGGTCATTATTGTACTAACACTAGTATGTTTATGTATGTGGAGGTAAGTATGGACAAATTGTTTTACTACTCAGATCTGTTATGTTTCTCACTTAGATCTTACACGGCCAGTCAGTATTCAGAGTATGACAGGTATGTGCTGCAAAAAAAAACAGTGCAGCCTCTCGCTGTAGTTAATTCTTATTCATTTTATAAGTATTATACATCGATAACCAAAGAATGCAAGAACACAACCTTGATGTTGATTCAGTATTATTTCAAGTAGCAGCAAACTCTACACTGTTCTCAAAATAAATGAATTGCATTGAATTGAATTGAATTTATTTACATTCTATAAATCCTAAGTAGGTTAGTACCTTTGGATACAGAACAAGTCAAAAGGTTACATACATAAGTACAGGCAATTTTAGCTTAAAAATTAATATAACTTAATTTTACATCATTCTCTATTTACATTGAAGTATTCATCTAAAGAGTAGAAGGAATGAGCATGTAGATAATTCTTTAACTCTGATTTAAACTTTTTAGTATCATTGCCCAAGTTTTTAATACTTTGTGGCAGATTGTTGAACACTTTTATGCCAGTAAAGTAGACTCCTTTTTGATATACTGATAAAGTTGATGAGGGTAGGTGGAAGTTATATGTAATTGTAACGGTAATAGAATCTGCACAGAGAGATTATTTTAGTAACAGTACAGCACAGATTAGATTCCATGTGATTTTATTACAAATTCTTCCTATTCATACTCAGTGTTGCTCTAACATTTTTATTTCTTTCAGTTATGAAGAAACTGTGTATGAGTGAATGTTTTGTAAATAATTTTTAAAGCAGTCCTAGTCTTTTGAAGTTATGAAGTTTTCACTGATGAATGAAAGAATTAATTAGAATCAGTTATATTTATGTTGTTTATATCTCAACAGTGCAAAGCTCGCTGCTACTTAAATGGTTACACTGAATGATTATCAGGATATTTTCAATTCAAACTGAACACTGTTGGACAGACATGATGGTTTCTTTGGTAATCCCTGTAATACTCCTAGTAGAAAAAAAATTTATCAGTGAGAGATAAGACAAACCAGCTACTCAATTATTTGATTTTTATCAACTGTATTAAATATCTATGACTATCTAAATATGGAAAAAGATAAATTAACAGACCTAAATATAACTTAAAATCAAAGTGAAAAACTGTTGGTAGTGATCGATGTATCCACCCTGACTTGTCTCCTGAGCCCTGTTTATTGCCAGAGAGAGGTGAGACAATTTTTTAGTCATACAAAAATATAACAAAACCATTATGGCTAATAGTAGTGAGATTATTCATGCAGCTGTAATTAAATTTGTCAACAGTCGTCGATGGAGTAGGGAACAAAAGACTGCAGCAGGAATGGGGTCACCTGTCTTTGGTTACATGGCCACTGGTGGCAGTACAGTGAAGACTCCAGCTGTTGGATCTCCACCCTACCAAGTTTCTCTAGAAGACAGATTGCGGTGGGCTCAGATTGCAGATGTAATGGTGCAAGCCAACCATTATGCTGTGAGTACTACTATGGTAAAAGCTGCAATATCTGGCACTGGATTATCTGGAAAGCTCTATTAACTATCAACTGACTAATTGTGAATATGACAATTACAAGAGTGAAAGACTGATTCTTCTTTATTTCTTTTAGATTATATACACAGTGTGTCCAGGATCCGTTAGGACTCATTTTTTTTTAAATTTTGCTCTGCATTGCCATCTGTTGGTGAGTTGTGGTATTAAGATTCTTGAAGTTTCAGCTATGGCTGTCTATAATTTCAAAGTGCAAGCATCACTGCATCATGTGTTCTGACCTTGAATGTAACAGTACTGTTCTGACACTCATCGGAAAATGGCGGTCGAACAGAGAGTCAAATTCTGTTTGAAGTTAGGCAAAACAGCTGGAGAAGTGTATGAAAAGTGTGTACAGTAGTGATTGTTTGAGTCGCTCAAACATTTTTCGATGGTATGCTGTATTTCGTGATGGCAGGGAGGACACTGAAGACGCTCCACATGCATCAAAACTGAGAACAAGTCTCACTGAAGAAAATGTGACAAATGTGACCTAAATCCTTATATCAGACAGATGTGTTTCTGCAAGCCTCATCGAGGAGCTTTTGGGAATATCAAAAAGTACTGTGCATCAAATTTGGACCGAGGATTTGGGCAAAGAAAAGGTCTGAGTGTGGTTTGTACTGCATGTGCTGTCAGGTGATGAAACACGTGCCAGAGTGGAACACTGCAAAGACATGTTACGGTTGGCCAAAATTGCTACAAAATTTACAAAATCGATTGTTACTGGTGACGAGACATGGTGTTTTCAATATGAGCCTCTCACAAAGCGGCAGAGTGCAGCATGGTTGAGCCCAAAGAAGCCGAAACTGAAGAAAGTGCACATGCAAAAGAGTTGAGTAAAGACACTGCTAACCGTTTTCTTCGATTCCAAAGGAATCATTCACAAGGAATTTCTGCCAGAAGGTCAAACAGTGAATTCTGATTATTATCTCAGAGTCCTCAATCGTTTGTGGGCGAGAATTCTTCGAATTTGACCTTAATATCAAGAGCAAGGTTCCTGGTCGCTCCTCTACAACAATGCCCCCACCCCACAAATTGAAGATCGTGCATGATTTTTTGGCCAGAAAAGGGATCACAGTCCTTGATCATCCTCCATATTTGCCAGATTTGGCTCCAGCAGATTTCTGGTTGTTCCCGAAAGTTAAGTTGGCGATTGATTCCAGTTATGTATTGATTCAGAAGGAGACTATTTTGAATAAAAAGAGTGACATTTTGAAAATAATTCAGTCTTGTATTTTTAATGAACACAGTCCTAACATAACCTGGACACATTTTGTATATGCCACGTTATGTAAGTAGTAATGGAAATAGGATAGAAAGTGTGGCAGGGAAAACAGGACAATGTTGAGGGACAAATTAAATGGTTGGGTCCATCCATGAGGTTATGAGGTTGCTAAGTACACTGTGTATTAGGTATAAAGTTGTAATATACAGAAAATTACATTTGGCAACCCTCTGGTACCAGTGGTGCTGGATATCACAACTTTTACTTTATCATGACAGTCCCTCAAGATATAACTACATTTTGCTGTAACACGTAGACTATGCATTATCCATGGTTGCTTTATGAAAAAATGATCTGTCACTGTGGCCCTGTCATAGGTTGTGCAGATTGCTTCAAGTATTTGGAAGTTTTAATCACCTACTGGACTATCTTAAACTACTCTTAAAAATCTACCCCATTATTATTGTCTCTCTTATGCTTTTTGAAATGAGAGTGTGATCAAAGTACTGATGGTCATATAGCTTGCATGGGAGACAGGAAATGCATACAGATTCTGATGGAGTAATTTCTTATGAACGATCTTAGGAAAATTAGTTGTGATGGTTGGAGGTGGAACAGACTGCCTTAGGATCATTACCAATGCCAAGCTTTAGAATTTGCAGTGCTGAATCAACATGTTTCAGTATCAGAGAGTTTATGTGTGGACACATGAATGTGTATAACCATGTTCAGGATATACTCCATGAATTAGAGTCTACAGAGAAAAGAGGCAAAAGCATACAATGAAGGATACAATAAGAAAGTATAAGCACTTAAATCATCTTCAAATAGTATTCCAAAACATTTTGTCCAAAACTGCACTGTTCCACATGGCCTTAATACCTCAGTTCTGTAGCAGAATAATAAACTTACGAGTTCTTAGCAGTGGCCCTAATGTGCATCATCTATACTTTACACTGTAATAATAAAACCCATATTAAAATGCATTTCTTATAATGCCCTGAAATTTTGTTGCAATGACATTAGTCATTTGATTAATATGTGAACCAAAAGGAACCAAATACTGGTATTTACCTCTGAGTATTATTGTACAGAATGACACTAAATATTGTAACGTGTTTCTGCTCTGAAGACGACGTAGAGATTGTTAATTGGTTTATTCAACAACCTACAAGTCTCGGCTACAATTAATTATAACACAGTTGCGGGGTTTCACAATTTATAACCCTATTCGCAAATCAATTCACTTTGTCTTCAGTAGTCTACACGTATTCAGCACAGGAGCTATGTAAGTGTCCCTGTATCACACACTCCCAATTACACAACTACACACACGTTCGGTTCTTCTTTCTGCAAACGCTGCTATACTCCAACTGTAGGCTGCTGACTGGAGAACTGTCTTCGGTGCTGATACACTTTAACTCTCTTCGGGGACGGCTACAAGTTAACTTCACTCCGGGGACTGTGCAGTTCCCTTGTATAGCCGCAGTGCTTGCCTGTTACGTAGTGAGTGCCTTGTCACAGTAGGAACCGGTGTCACATCGCCGTGTTTGCGTATAGCCTAGCAACGCTGTTTACTCGCACCATGTTACGTCACCGCGCATTGTGTGTTACGTCACCGTGGGGAGAGTGGCGGGGATGGAGCGCTGACTCATCCGCCACCTCACTGTGGCCAGAGTTGCCACATCACTGCTGGGTAGGGAGGGGTTGTCCTCCATTGCCCAACATGTCACAATATATAATACACAAATATTTCAAATCAGAACCCATGTGTTACTATACTCTCATACTGGAGTTCCTTCCTTTCAGAATTACAGATTGTTACATATTCAATTGTTAATGTGACTGCCAAAAGAAACGCTCTTTGCCAATCATACTCATCATTATTGCTGAAATGAGAACATTTAGAAGTGGGTGAATAAGAGTTCTTAAATGAAACTGAGTTTGTTGAGTATAAATGTTAACAAGGAGAAAATAACGTCTTATAATTGAGAATATAAATACTTCAGATTATCCTAAGGTACCAGTGTAAGAAAATGAGAATAAAAACATGACTAAGTAAATTACAAAACATTACATAAATGACTAAGTAAATTACAAAACATTACATAAATAACTTACGATCTGTGTAGAGCAGGTATCAGAAGTTACACGTTAATAACAGTTGTATGACTTTGTGACTTATCTTTGCTAATAATATTCCAAAGTAAAATTTTTATTATGTGAAAGTTGTTAGATTGGAGGGGGGGGCTTTCATGCCATGTTAATAACTTTCAACACATTTGCAGGTACTGTTAAGGTTTTTTTTATTGCTAGGGGGGTGGGACTAAGTCCCTTGTACTGCGGCCACTTCCGGCCTATTGTACCAGCCCCAGATGATAGGTGAGGGTGATCGGGGAGCAATTGGTGGAATGAAGATTGGCAGGGGAAACCGAAGTACTCGGAGAAAACCTGCCCCAGTGCCACTTTGTCCACCACAAATCCCACTTGACCAGACCCGGGATCGAACCCGGGCCGCCACGGTGGGAAGCCAGCAACTAACCGCTTGAGCTATGTTGTGGCCCTACTGTTAACATTAATGGTAATTCAAAACACTACATGCTACCTTCACTTTCCAGCAGTTATTTCTATCATAACAGAAGAGTCTTGAGTAGTGGAACTGACATCCACCAAGTTAATATATTATCTCATTATCTCTCATCCCATTAAATTTCAGGAACCTACATAAAACATCAACAGTGATACAATGCTACCATTTCTAAAATTTGCATGGTCACCACACTGTTGTTATTAGTGGGAGACAGTTCAAAGTATGAAGGTGGGATTGTGTCTAATGGCATGATTTCATACCACTTCAGTCGATCAGTTCACTCAAACATTATTAGGAAAGGAGGACACACACACAAACATCCTTAAAGATGAAATACCATAAGCCTATACAGTATTTCTTTGCATAACGTTAATGGCACATGCATGTGGTCCAACTGGTTGAGCATTGCATTTTCTCTACATCGGTACTGTCACCTGCAAGTTAAAAGCCAGCTGCCATTCCCTTCACAGTGGGGATATAAAATCCCGTTCTTGGAAAATGAGGGTTAAGGATATGTGGCTTATCAATTCATAGTTGACATAGCAGTCCCTGGCTTTCAAACTAAATTGCTTTTCATCTATTTCGTCAGCAGCCTGAGCCTGTACCAGGGCCGACGAGACCCTCATCGGCTATGTTTGGCTATCCAAGCCTTACAATGAGTGGAACTCTACCCCATGGGGCACCACCAGTGCCACTTCCTCGCCTGGGACTTACAAACATGAGCCACACTGGAGCCATGAGCGTCCATGGAGGAACAGCATTCAGCACACTTGGGGCCCTGAGTTCACATGGAATGAGAACCCCAGATCGAACTGTGGAGTCCACAAGTAGTGAGGAAGAGGACAGGGCAGATCTGCTGGGTAGGAACTTCCATGTACCACGACCAAAAAGCAGATCTTCTGTTGCAGTAAGTGGAAACATTAATAAGAGTAAAATAGTCAGTGAAAATTCCAAACACATGAGCATAAACAGGCTGAGTTACCAAATTCATTCCTGGTATGGATGTCTTACATGATGTTTCCTCTTGTGATCACCATTTGGTGTAAGCCTCACAGCAAAGCAGTCAAGTAACACACAAATTGAAACACAAGTAAAGGTAAAGTTGGACCTGTTCTTAACTAATTAAGCACTATGCCATGAAGGCATATAGGGAAGTGGATGTGCTGGTCCACATTTTCTTGACCTCAACAATTTTGCACTTTCAAAAAATTATGACTCTTTAAATTCCATAAATTTCTGTTTTTGCCCAGATTTCAAACTTGGGGTTGTTTTCAGAAACGTCATTTTTTTTAAGTTTTCAAATTCTCAAAATTGTTGAAAATTCTTCAATAATTTCTTCAATTAAAATAAGTAGTTATTGAAAATTTAAAATATGTGACATATTTAAGCATTAAATTTAAATTAGTTTATTCTGTATGAAACACCTTTAGTTCAGTGAAAAATTCTGAAATTATGTGAACTTAACAATTTCTCATATTCTCAAAACAAAAATTAATCACACATCACTGCCACTTAGCCTGCGATTGTCTCTTCAGTTCTGTCACAACCTTCACGTACATTTGCTCATCTTTGTCTACTCTATGTAAGACTGCCATAGCTGTCCATACAACTACCCATATTGTTTTCATTAAACTCAACATAGTGATTAGCACAAATACTTGATGAACTGCTTTAACAGCATCAAAGTCATAATCATACAGTATTTTAAATTAACAAGTGAAACTGAGTTGTTTACTTTTTTACAGAATCAGAGTGGAATTTATTATGATGTAGACTGTGAGCAAGATGCATACAGTGGTTTCTCAAAGAGCCAGCAGGCAGCTATCCCAATGAGCACATACACGATGTCCAGCAGAGCCCCATACTATCGGCAGTGATCCACACCAGACTTGAAACAGGCCATATGGTACTGAATGTGTGGTGTAGTGCAGCAATGGCATTATAAATGATTCCCTAAAGCTTTGAGACAATGATTACTATATTATACCAACATTATGTTACATATTCTCCACTTTATGTGGTATATTTGATGCTCACATTTTCAGATGAGAGGCTATTGTTACACCAACAGATTTCTTGTGTAACCTTCATCGCCTGTGCAGGCCCAGTTGGCCCTAGGAAGTCAAGCATCACGATGTTCATAATCCAATATGGCTAATTAAATTCCAGCAACCAGTGCCACAGTAAGGAGAGATTTAAATCTCTGCAAAAATAAAGGTGGTTTCAATGAAACTTAGCACCTCTGTGGTACTAGGATGATGATCTAGTACTCATAAGGTTCCAAGTTCACTCCCAACTATTGCCAGTGATCTTTAGACGAAAAGATTTATTTAAGGGTTAATGGCAGTGGCTATTATTGAATCCAGGACCCTTAAAATATTAGATTACTGACCAGTGGTAAATGCATTTGTCTAGGATTCAAAAGTTCCCAGGTTAACTCCCAAGTGTGAATAAAAACAATAAAAGATGTTAGTATAAAACACAATCAGCCACTTGAAGGTGTGAGTACAGAAAATTTCTGAAAATTCGTGCATTTAAAATATACATCAGGCAATGGATAATGCTCAAAATTATACCAGAATAAAGCCATATAAACATATCCAAGACTGCTGAGACTTCTGCACTAATAGACGTTGAACACCTATGTTATGGAGAGTAGCTGTATATTTAAGAACCAACTCATGCAAGTCCCTACCACCAACTTTGCAAGAAAACAGAATTACGCCCTTGAATACAACATTATTCAATTTGTTATTATAATTAGGTACTTTCACTGGTAGGACAACTATTTTAAATAAGTCAAAGATCTGTACCTATAGTCACACTGCAATTTTAGGGTCCCTGACCCTGCCCTGCATGTGCTGCTGTCACATTTTAACTCCAAGCACTGAATACAGACAAGAATGTATAGTGGCAGAAAGAAATATTGGCTGATTCACTTGAAAAGCAGAGTTTAGGAACACAATTGGTAAACATGTGACTGTCAGCCAATGCAGTTTCAAGGCAGAGAGTGCTGAACACTGATCGTACAGGAACTATAGTGAGCAGTTTAGTTGCTTCTCATGATATATCTCGTGCAGTGTTTCTGTTTTTGTGGTCTGGGTGGAATTCTTGAGAGTGGATTAAATCTATATGTATCTGTATTAAATCTAATGGATACATTGAACAATGTGGTTAAGCTCTCAAATATTAACATGTCAAAAAATGAAACAAAAATTTTGCACAGTTTTGACAATCATCATGGACACACAGAAAACATTTTTGTCAAATGTTCAATGCTGAACTTAAATTTTTTCAAAGCATGCTGATTCAGTCAGTAAACACATAACTTGGTACATAGCAACAAAGGGGAAAGCATGTGGAGAGTACAGCCTATATACAGTACAGAATTCTGTTAACATTTTCTGATGATTGAAACTGTGAGTAAACAGAAGCAAATACTGGGTTGATGGATTACTCTTTCAGACATTATCATCATCCTAATATGAAGAAAAATAAATGTTTTCCAGTCATATTTATGAAAGCTGCAAAATTATGCCATACTTCATAAGTGTGATCACAAAAGCCTTTTTTTGGTATCACAGCAGGCAAGCTTGACCATGTCTCAGTGTCATATTAGCTGCCTGTGTGAACATTTAATTGCTGTCACAACAATAAAAACACTGAAGAAAGCCATCTTCTGGGATGTGGTGCTGTGTATAAATTGTGTTAACTGACGTTTCAGAGGAACGTATCGCCTCTGTCTTCAGGGTAGAAGACAAGAAATCCGCGAGTGAACCAGAAGAGCAGGTGTAACAGACTGAGACCAGTCGAGTAAACACAGCTGTATAAGAGAAGGAGAGGAGTGTGGGTACATAGGGAAATAGCAGTGAGGGGGAGGGGAAGGGTCTGGTGGAATGGCCAGAGTTGGTATAGAGTATGTGTTAGGGGGAGAGAAGGGAAGGTTAAATGGTGGGCAGTAACCCTGTAGCTCGGAGGCTGCAATGGACCTGAGTGGCCTATAGGGATGCCGTATTTCAGAGGTTACTTGAGGGAACAGATGAGAGGCTTCTGTGACTTGCTGAGACAAGACCCCACCTCTCTGTTCATATTGTTGGGATGGAGTTCAATCTCAATGGCCTCCCTAATGATGTGATCCATATAATGGGTCTTGGTAGCGAGGATGGAGGTATTCTGAAGCTGAATGTGGTGTCCCAAATCAATGCTGTGTTCAGCCACAGCTGACTTGTCTGGATGTTCGAGATGGATGTGCCGCTGATGCTCCTTCAACTTCGTGTCCACAGAATGGCCTGTCTGCCCAATATAGACCTTATTTCACTCGCATGGGATACTGTATACATCCGGTGTCCTTAGTCCCAGGCTATCTTTGACTGGCCGAAGGAAACTAGATAATTTCTTTGGAGGCAGACCCACCCGACCCCCCTGACAGCAAGAAGACGTTGGTCAATCTGAGTGAAGTGCCATTGGAAGAAGCAGCCTGCTTGGCCCTAAGCAAGGGCCTCAACTTTGCCGTGGCTCTGGTGTCTGTCCCCGAGAAGGCAATAGTGGCCCTGCCTGAAGAGACTGCAGAGGAGATCCGACAGAAGACAGTCAGGGTCCTCAAAAGCCAATGAGGTGAAGGGTAATGCGACCATGGTACTGGATACGTTGGACTACAACCAGAAGATCGCCGCTCTCTTGGAGGACAAGGTCTACAAGAAGTTGAAGGATCCTACTGATTCCATAGAGCACAAGACTGTCCTTCTCCTGAAAAAGTCCCAGATTGCCGAGGTCTGCCAATGGCTATGACCTCAAGGTTCCAGTTCATCTAGACTCTACAGGTTGTAGAAGATCCACAAGCCTGATATTCCATTAAGGCTCACTGTCAGAACTATTGGCTTGGCCACTCAGGTTCATTGCAGCCTCTGAGCTACAGGATTAATGCCCTCCATTTAACCTTCCCTTCTCTCCCCCTAACACATACTCTATACCAGCTCCGGCCCACTACCTGCTGGCTATTCCACCAGACCCTTCCCCTTCCTCTCTCTACTATTTCCCTATGTAGCCACACTCCTGCTCTCCTTCTCTAATATAGCTGTGTTCACTTGATTGGACTCAGTCTGTGGCACCTGCTCTGCTGGTTCACTTAGGGATTTTTTCTTATCTTCTACCCTGCAGATGGAGGCGATACGTTCCTCCGAAACACTGGTTAACACAATTTCTACACGGCTCCACATCGCAGAAGATGGCTTTCTTCATAGTCACCCCTATGAAAACCTCAAATCTTACAATACAAACACTGTTCATTAAACTTACTAAAATCTCTACCTACTTTCTGCACAATATTCAGATTAACTGTCTACATTTGCATTTCTTTAAAGATGATATGATTCATCAGGTAAAACAAATTACACAACTGACTGCATTATTTTTGTACATCAGAGTGATCAGTAAAAATAATCTTAAATGGCTTAAACATAAGTTTGCAACCAGATTTTCTGCCCCCCCCCCCACAAANAAATAAAATAAAAAGAAAAAAAAAACCCCTGGGGGTACCTATGTTTGGAAGGCTCTCAATCATTATGCTACTCCTTATACCCAAGGAAATGACAGACTGAGGATGATAGTACTTTAAAGCCCTGCCTTGATAGCTGAAGATGCCCTGGAAACATCTTCCAAGTAATGACATCAGCTGCAGTGTTGCTGCAGAGAATCAGCCAAAGAAGCTGCCAGAAAAGCCTGACAGCAACATTATCCACAACTGGCAGCTGTATATAATATTGAATATATAAAAAATATTTGGTGCTGATCATTACATCACCTAAAATACATACTCATGACACATCCTTGCATGTACACCACAAACGATGAACTTCAGAACCACTGTCTTCAGTATCACCAAAATGGAAGCTTCAATTCAATTTATTTTAGATTCAAAAATATATCCAGATACAGGCTGGGAAACAACCATTGGATATAGAATGAGTCACAGATCAAAATATAAACATTCCATTCCCACAGGAACAAGTCAAGGCATTCATAATATAAAACAAATAAAAAAGAACATATAGACCATATATACAACAAAACTCCCCCAGTTTACAAAAACAACACAGAACCAAGACATCTTATTATAGAACTCTCAAGGTTTCAGGCGTCAGTCCAAGCTCTTTTTTCATTTTCATTACTCATCTATTATTTCCATAAAATCCAATACTTTAGGATGTGGAAAAGTCATATTAGATAAATAAGTAGTATAAAGAACTAAGTCAAGACATAAGAACAGAATCAGAATACAATTAATCTTACAGACTAGTATATACAGGTACATAAAATTCATCCCCAGTATAAAATGGGTGACAACTCAAGAATTCTTTTAAATTTAATTTTCACCCTCAAGTACAGAGACGGCACTGTTCAAGTTAAAGATGTAAATTGTTTGTTGTGTAAATGAGATAATACAGCAGCATATTTCATATAGCAACTTGAAAAGACCGAATAAAGAAGGCAGTTTTCCACAGGCTTGGCCTTTCAAATATCCACACGTATCTCACCAGAATATATTATCTACTGGCTGAAGTACAGTATTTCATTCAGGATTTATGAACAGCTCAGTCTTCCACATACTGTGGGCAGCAAAAAGGTTTCTTATGGAAAGATGAGCCAAGAAGAGGGACAAGGAACCAAAATTTCTATTAACCCCTGCAACAAATGGATAGTAGCAAATTTTAAGTTCTTTTGCCTGTATACAAGGATAGAACATAGTTTCCTCTATTGGATCTGTAACCAAAGTGGCTTTCAGGACATCTGGATCTGTAAATTTATTATGCATAAGGAATACTGTCTGTGATATCACACCCTTCTCTGTTCTCGAACAATTTATTCACTGAAACGTTACACAAATGACAAAATCTTTGTACAACTGTAAGAAAACTAATTCACACTACGTGCAATTTAATATTTAAAACAACAGTAACTTCTCCAAAGTTTCTTTCTCTTCAAGTATTTCTTGTGCCCTGTGTGGGTTGGCTGCCCATTGCAGAAACTCCAACCCGAAAGGTCAGAATGTACTTTTGGGGTCACTTTCCCCTAAAGACACATTAAGTCCTTCCTAGCTGTCATTCATTCATTCATCAGTAAACTGTCAGATGACAGGTCCACAGTCTCTTCCAAAACAGTTCCTCCACTTAATGTGATTTCGAGCTTTCTCCTTCAAATAAAAATATCCTCTTCCATCCCCAAAGTCATCCAGCATCTTCTGGTCACTTCTATCCACCCCTCCGGTTTGTTTTGTCTCCAGAGAAAACATCTTGCATACATGGTATCTCTATTTTTGGAAAGAGACGATCCAGGAAAAGTGATGTGGTAGTTTTTCCATTTGCTTTCCACATCGCAGTACAACAGCCATTCAAACCACTCTGGTCACGCCTGTTGCTATACGAACTTGAACCATCTCAAGCATCATTTGCTCTGTGCTTCAAGTCGCTGCTTCCGGCATCAGTTTTTGGTTTTTCATGTCTCTCTTCGTCTGATGCCTACCCTTTGACCTGTCCAGCAAGGGAGGCCCTGCCAGTAGCTATGCTACTGCTGGTATAGCTCTCAGGGTCCTTGGCATACTCAAACCCCCTCACCATGGTAAGGTGGAGACACCAATGAGGGGGCCTAGCTGTCGTGGATCACTAAAACATGGAAGTCAATGCCACTGGTGGGAAGTGGTTTAAACATGCACTAACAACATCTAATTTGCAGGTTGCTGAGTTACTTGAACTGGGAGAATGCAAGCCATTCCAATTACAAAATGTTGCTTAGTCACCAAGACCCTCATCTGAACCAATCAGAACATAGCTAATATACTGATGCTATAGGTGGGAAAAAGATGGTGTATGACAGACATCCTGCAGTTACTGACAACAGCAAAGTCAGTACAAGGGTTAACTACTACCAAACTGATGCAATCTCCCCAATTTTCAAGACAGAAATGAATAGTTTGCAAGCCCCTCATTTAACCAATATCACTCAGTTCATTATCTACAGAAGAAACTTTCTCAGCAGTTCCTGTCAGGAAGTACAAACATTTCATCAACATAAACCCAAAATCCCCTTAGTGAAATAAATTGTAACATTTTAAGTTATGCAGTCCATCTTACACAGAAACATTTAATGTTCATAAGTGCACAGGAAAGTTGAAGTTCGGAAAACTTAATAAAAAATGTTTCCATCACAGATATCTGTATTCAGTCTCATAAATTTTGCTCACAACTCAAACTTGGAAGCTACATAGAGTACTGCTCTCAGTTACATTTACTGTATCACAGATGATGTAAAGAACCATAGAGAAGTGTCCAGATATTATTAACATATTAACTAGTTTTACACCATATGACATGTCAACAGACCAGAGAATATTGATGTCTCAAACCAGAATACAAGACATATGCTTAAAGTATCTCAAATTAATCTCAGGACTTGCAGTAACTCTACAACAATCCAAGAAAAAATACTCACTCTGATTATTAGTACTGAAAAATGATACTACATATAAGCTATAGTTTCTAAATGAAATCACAGAACACTTGTTAAGTACAAAATATTTTACAAGTAAGGGTACCACAATAACATGAATGTAAAATACACCTCCAAGTTTACAGCATAACCATTACATTTCACTTACACATGCCAAAGAACCATTATCAGAGAAGCCCACTATTCAAACCCTATGAACCAGAAATATATCAATTAGATTAATAATAAAACAACTGAAGTAGTATGAACAACTAAATTTCCTGGCCTACAAATTGATAATTTAAATTAGAAAACACACAATGAATATTGATAATGATTCTGCTTTTGGGAGTTGCAGGCTGAAGTGGTTAACCTGACCATTTCAAGTCAACTAAAAGGTTAGGCCAGTTAATTTTTAACCAACAAATTAAATAAAAATATGGTGTCAGATGAAAACGTGATTAATGTCTCGCCAAATTCTCAACTGCAATACAGTTCTATCAAAGTAAAGTACAGAATGAACTCTGTCCAACTTAGAGGAAAGAAAGATGCTGGCAGACCAAGAAGACAGAGCTCAAAGTCTGAAGAGGCTTTTCCACCCGTCAACCTCCTCGGCAAACATAGCTGTAGCCAGGTATTTACTGCTGAAACCTGCTGACAGAAACATTAAAAGAAAACAAATGGCTTCCTTACATGATTCACCGTCATAATTGTTCAATGGTTATCCCATGTAAAATCAACAAATTCATAATTCTGGGGCAAAAGTTTCATGACCATCTCTTACAAATAAAATTCTGCAAGCTTGTACAGTCTCCCTACAAAGGGATATATGCAATGTTACCTTCATGTATCCATCAACTGCTGAAATATGGCATTTTGAAATTTGAAGTTTTCCTTAAATTTTCCCATATTGATTCATTAAAGCACTTGACCCTGATCCTAGTTAATATATAAACGACTGTAAGATATATGGAGAAGAGATTCTTTTACACATTATCTGCAGCTCCCAAGTTAGTCCTCAGCAAGAAACACAGTTATAGCATGTGTGAATAGATTGGGAAAGAGTAAAAAATATGGCACACTGTGCCAGCTAAAGGTATGTGCCCTTCATACTTCCATATGTCTTTCTTGGCAGTGCTTGATTGATCAAGAAATCCTCTTCTGAAATGGAACCTGAAGATTCATCATCACCACTGTCTCATCACACATCAAGATCTTATGTATGGCCTCATCTCCTCTCTCATTATCCTGCAATTCCTGAAATTCTGAAAGTGTACATATATTATTATATATTACTATTTAAATCCTCTGACCTTAGTCACACATTGAAAAGAATGATGTTCTTACCATTCAAGAAGGATATGGTGATGAACTGCACTCCTGTTGCAATAGGATCATTCTTAAAGAAGTGAGAAATACCAGACATTTTGAAAGTTATTTTTAGTGGTTTAAGTAACAAGGCCTGATAAAACATTTAAAAATTCTGAAACAGCAAACCAGTATACATGATTTGTAGCTTTCATGGTGACAAAATATACTGAAATTGTCCTGCATGATCAACTGTGACAATGTCTGATGCTTCAATTCATTATATGAGCATCCCTGTACAGTCATAAACTGTGTATTAGTTTTAAATTAATTTATTTTATAAGCATTTATTATTGCAATAACAATAGTCATAAATATATAACAATTCAAGTGCACAGAGATAAGACAATACTCAAAGATATTTGCAAAATAAAACACTTTTGCAATTTAAAACGTTTATATAAAAACTGTTATAGAAAAACTGTAGTGAATATGGGATTCTGGATTACATTCTATGATACACTATACGTATTGTTATATTAAGGTCATACATTAACATGAGTAACAAAACACACACACTCATAAGTGATGAGTACAAATATCAAAGTTAACAAAAGCAGATGGCACAAAATTAATTAGGAAAAACTTGGAAATGAGCAACCAGAAGAAATATATGCTCATAACTATTTTGGAATTACAGGTGCATAATACAAGAGTGAACCATTTCATTACACTATTATCAGATATTCCTCTTGGGATTTAAAATATTGATTCTGTAAAACTCATGAGTACAATTCATGACATAGAAAAAAGTTCCCTTGTCTTGTATGCTCTGGTCACTGAAAGCTAATTAAAAAAAAATACACACATGTAAGGCTTTCAAAATGTATTATTGAAAACACAATTCTATTTCATAATAATGCAAAATAACAAATTTGTTACATGATCCAAAATGTGTCAAATTAGTTACAAAACTGAACAGATGGGAATCTAACCACAATATGTAATATTTGTAAATTACAAGAAACTGCTTTCATTCTTAGCTTTAGAAAAAGAGTTTATATTTGGGAACAAAAGCATTCACTTTTACAAGATTATGTTTTATGAATAAAACAATTCTCAGCAAACCCCATTCATTTTAAATGGTTGTTTGTTACGAAATACAAACATACATATGGAAGGGACAGAGAGGAGCTGGCAGTTGAATTAAAAATCTTTTCAATTTGGACTTTCTCATAAAAGTAAAGCGAGATTATGGTTTCCAAAATGTATTAAAGTAATATTTTGTATTCTTTCACACTACTGTAATACATTAAAAAGGTAAAGGTATCCCTGTAATAGGCCATGGAGGCCCACAGGGTTGTGAGATATTGGGGATCCCACATTTTCTTGACAATTAGCTCACAGATGGTGGTTAGGTTGTTAGCCTTATGAGCCGGCTGCCCTTTACCCCCAGGAATATTCCTGGTTCTCATTTCTGTTAGAGGCTGAGTCAACCCCAGGGTCATAGTGAGGCTGGAAGGATGGGGTAAACTGAAAAAATCCACCTCATCAGGATTCGATCCTGCGACCTTCCGGCTTGTAGCACAGTGCCTCAACCAACCATGCTACCATGTGCCCCACTGTATTACATTAACTTCAGGGAAACTAGAAGCATATAGAATATGTACATGCAGGTTCCTATATGTTAATATGTAGGAATCTGACAGGCACAGAACTCTCATATTAAGTTCAGACAGAGTAAAAGAATGTTGCTTTACTTCAAAAATCCCCAAGGATAAACATGTATGTGGCAAAAGCAATTTAACTGACTACTGCTAGAGCGAACTTTATTTTTCACTTCCTTTTAGGCCATGATGGGAAGTAAGTTCCATGGGACATATAGTACTAGTACACTCCCTCCCCTCCACATGCAATAATATTAAGTCTTGAGAATGGAAAGACAGATATTCATGAGTATGTGTGTATGTATATATATATATATAAGGAAGTCAATACATATAAAAAGAGAGAAGGCAGAGATTTGCAGTCTTATTCATTGATAAATATCACACAAAGAAATGTGATGCATAGCATACAACAATCAGGAGAGACAAGAGTTGGGTGTTAGATATTATCACACGCCAAATTCATATGTAATAAATACCTACCCGGCCTGTTTACGATTAAAACATTCCAGTCATATCATGCCATTTCCCATGATGAACACAATGGTATGCAATGATAAAAGCATTTTGAGGAAAAATAAAAAATTAACATCCCTAAAATAAAGTGTAAAAAAGGACAAAACTGACATAAAATATCATATAAACATATACACCATTAACATATAAGCAACAACCAAACTTACAATACAATACAACAGTCACATCATAATATTTACAAGGAATAATATGAGCCATACTGTATCTCACTGTCCTTCCAATATCTATATGGAGACAGAAAGTTTAATATTGGTTTACACTTTGCAGTATCTGTGTATTTACTTCATTGCTAACATGTCCATACTCTGCATCTGTTTGACTATTCTTTTATAGTGGTTCAGAGAATTTTTATTTCTTTCCCAAGCTTGTTTCTCTCATGTTTCAATGTTAAGTGTGCATAACTCACATTAAAGCACCATTACCACACCAGCCTCAGCAATCAGCACAAATTACACCACTGATCAATATAGATGTTTAAAAACACACAGAACAACAATAACAGCAGATAAATTATAAGGGAATACTGTATCACAAAATGTGTAAACCCTCATTTAGCATTTCTGTTTCCTAACTGGAAGGGAAATGGAATGATTCATATACAGTTCCCAAGGGAAAATGAAATAGAAAATTTGACTAGAATCTGTTACAAACTTTGCGACATTATATACTTCACTGATGTATCTTACCTACAAGTGAACAGCTATTACCAACTCCTGAAGTCCTGATATCACATAGTATAATAATAGTATGATCAGTATTTAATGACAAGAGGTTAAAGGTAATGGAAATATTCAAAGGTTACAAACTGCAGTACATATTTTTGATTCTGATTCAATAAAGTTTACAATAATATATATTAAACATTTAAATTGGACTCAAAGGCAACGAACAGGCCTTCAATAATAAAATAGGTGTATAGTCAGGATCTGGAATAGCAAACTGCACAGGTGTAATGCTCAGTGATGGAGCATGACTTTTGATTATACCTTCTTTTCAGTTGTGATTAATGATAACTTGAGTCTTTCCTTAGTCTGTGTGGTGTGTAGGTTAAGTATGGACCCTCTTGAAAATACACAATACATGCTCAACACACACTGGTTCTTTGAATAGTTAACAAGGCAGACACTTTTCTAGTAATGCTGTATTCAGATCTGAAGTGATCAAATATTTGATGTCTGTAAAAATTGTTTCAGTGAATAATTAATGGAAAGTTCAGTTTTCAAAAGCTGAGAATCAAAATACTCTCTGCACGACTTCACTAATGACTCATACACAAAACTTTAGGGTATCAATTGGTCAACTGTTCTTTCATAGTGTTGATTTCAGAGCACAGCCAGTAATAAGTTTTTAAGTCATTATTAATCACTGACTCATTCTCTTATGTACCAATTCTCAGTGTTCTGGGCCTCCTTGTTAGTAGCTCTCATTTTCTGACCAAACCTTATCAAACCTGATGCACTTGCTTCTGTTAAATAAATCCTGAAATTCTTCCACCTGGAACACTAACCAATGTCACTATTTTTGGTTTGTATAACTTCAAAAAAGTTTCATTTTTGGCTTGTGGTAGTACTCCTGAAAATATTTTCAGATAAAAATTTAAGTGAAAACTTATATCATATCCTCCAGCACACATATGAATTTCACCGTCCTGCTCCTGTTTGCTCAAGTTGTCTATGTGCTCTGTGACCGCCAACCACACGAGACTGGAATGCCATGCACCCCCCTTCTACACCTGAATCCAGTACTATGTCATATCTCTTCTACTCCTGTGTGTGCTCACAAACAGATAATGTTAAGCCTGAAGGAGCTGTCTACTAACACCTCTGCTGGGCTTGCAGAAGGTGGCAGATGATGCATTACTTTATCCATCCCCTGTCAGCATGTGCAGTACTGCTGAACCATGAAAGAAACCATTTACTTCATTTTCAAAGCATTGGTGGGGAAACACATTTAACATCAACACTCCACCACTGGTTAGCAGTGTTGCCAGAGAATATGTTGGGAACACATTTGTTAACAAACATCTTGCTGCTGAAACTGAAATTCAGACATCAAGTACACCAAATTAGAGACCTGTTCTGTAATTAGTCTTATAGCCATCCATCAATTAACATTCAAATATTTCAGAAGAAAATAAAAAATGAAAACTGTCTTTTATAACAGTTCTTCCAAGCATGTTACAATTTTTATGTGCCATTATTAGTAGAAAAGGAAACAATGCCTAACAGGAACACTCTTGTTCGATTTGAGGTTCTCACAGCAGTGACTATGGAAAGAAAGTATTTATTCTGGGATATGTAGCTCACCATGTTTCAAAAGAACATACTGCTTCCATTATCGGGGCTGAAGAGTAAGTCAGAAGAAGCAGACAACAAGCATAGCTGCGTGCTTCTTGATGGCTACCTACTTGGCTTAATCTCTGACCCTGAAGAGAGAAGCATATGTTCCTCTGAAACATCAGTGAACTACCGGACCACACAGAATTATGTCTCAGAAGAAAGTACCCTTCAAGAACACTCTTCATTATGATTTCTATTTATTATCCACACAAAACAATTCACTGTTATCACCATATCTCCTTCTATGGCATGTTCTTCACAGACTCTAATTTATGGCAAGTCTTAGCTGCTGAACATAATGTAGGTGCTGGATATATATTTCTGTCTTTTTGCTGTCTGTGTTCAGCGCCAGCTATTCTAGCAAAAGAACTTAAGTTTCACAATAAAAGTACAGAAGTGCAGGCACAAAACATGGCAATCACGATTCTAAAATAAACAAATCCAACATAAAATAAAAATATTTTATTTTTCAATATGCGTCAACCTTACAAGAACATAATTATTATTGGAAACTTACAAGAAGTGTTTCCCAAAGCACTGCAGATAATGTTTCAATAAATTGATCATCAAATGAAGCTTGATAAAGAATAAACCGCATTATCATGTACCAGTCCATCAGCTCATTAGGAAATGCACAAAATCAAGTACCTTTTCATATTACCTCGCTAATGACAAATGGACTACTTATAAGGAGGATAAGAGAGAAGCTGTGTGCATGGGCTGTATGTATATGTTGGGACTTGGCTTATTCTTTGACCCTCAAGGTGGAAGTGATATGTTCCTTCAAAAAGTTGGTTTACTTTCAACAGACTACACAACATTATATCTAAGAAGACAGAACTCTTATAAACACTGCTGTGAGGACCTAAAATCCTGCAAGAGGTTTCTGTCCAACAAGAGTTTTTGTTTGTAAAGATTAGTTGCTAATGATGAAACAACTGGTCTCTCTAACAGAAAAATTAACTCTGGTTTGGAGATACTGGACTGAAAACAATTGTTAAACTGTACCATGCCCAGTAACTTAAAACATGAATCCAAAAATCATAATGAGCATGAAATACTATTAAGCTCAACCAAGATGCTCATACATTACAAATGTGACCATATTTAAAGGCCCTCCAACATTCCCTCTGGCACAGTACACATATTTGCATTTTCTGCTGATTTCATAGCAACTACCTTTATTGTTTGCATCCTGTTATGTATTATATATAGTACTAATATACAACCTTCAACACAACCAATTTGTAATAAATAACCAATGTTACCGTATTACTGTTTGTTTTATTATGTACATTTGCTACATGTTTCAGTCTCGCTGGATCATCTTCACACAATTTTTCATGAAATTTGTTATTGAATTGCATTTCTATGTACTTCTAACATTGATCCACAATAGTAATCATTAACATGAATTTCATTACAGTACCTGTGTTTCATTATATTTTGGATATTAGTCTTAAAATGTAAAATGTTACTACTCGATTGAAAGTTAAAAACTGGAAATTAATTTTTTCTCTATTATTTAGCATGGAGTAGAAGTCTCTGATGATGTGTCATAGAGTAATGGGTTCTCTAAGAATCTGCATTGTTTTTCAATTATCTGTGAACCTGAAAAATAGATTATATATACTCTAATATGGTTCAAGTTTGGGTGATGTATAGTCACGTGGTGTGGTGTAAATGGTTACTTACATATTATGTGGCTGTTTTCCACATGTATGTGAAATTATGTTCTATTTTCCTTTTTAGTGCTGGTGGTAAAGTTATTCTGTAATGAGAGCAGATATTTTAGTGGGGTTTTGTGTGTTTTTTATTTGTTATTTCCTCTAACTCTGGTTTCTTTTACTTATGTGTATATTGTATTGTGTCCTATATAGGGGTGCCACATCTTTTTGCTGTTAGATAGTGGTTGTTCACATTATGTGTTTCTATTTGTACTACTATTTAATGTCATGGTGGGTATGTTTCATAGGTCATGCAAGAAGACATGGCACCCCCTATGTAGGACAAGATACAACATACACATAAATAAAGAAACCAGAGTTAGAGGAAAGAACACATAAAACGACACATAAGAACTGACTAAAATATCCACTCATTACAGAATAATTTTACCACTGGCACTAAAATGGAAAACAACATAATTTCACATACATGTGAAACACCGTCATGTAATATGTATGTAACCATTTACACCACACCATGTGACTATGTCACTCAAAACTGAACCATATTAGAACATCCATAATCTTTTTTCAGGTGCAAAAAGAACTGAAAAACAAAGCATATTTCCAGAAAACCCATCTACTCTATGACATATCACAGACTTGTACTCCATGTTAAATAACAGTAAAAAACGATTTTTAATTTTAAGTTGTAACTCTCAACTGGATTATAACATTTTATATTTTAAGACTAAATCCAAAATACGATGAAACACAGGTACCATAATGATTACTAATAGAGATCTGCATTAGAAATACAATTCAATAATGAATAGTATATTTCATGAAAAATTGCCTGATGATGATCCAGTGAGACAAACACGTAGCAAATGTACATAATAAAACAAACAGTAATATACTCATAGTATTATTGGTTATTTATTATGAATTTGTTAATGACAGCTATATAATAATACTATAGATAGTAACTGTCTACTTACTACTTTATCAGCAAAAGCCTTTCACACAAGGCCTATAAACACTGTATAACATTACATTAGGCCGATTGACTTCTTCGTACTGTTCCACACATTCTAAAACACACACACTTGTAGTATAGTTTTCTAAATCTAAGAAAATGTAAAATACTAGCAGCTGTCTTTGGTAAGAGCATTACCATGCTACATTGCTGGTTTTCAATGCAGGTGCCAAGAATTCCATGTGAAGAGAGAAAACAGGTTACCAGTCACTGCTTACCCAAACTTATTTTGGGAAGTACAAAACAAAGTTCTGAATAATGAATGTAATTGATAAAGACACTAGCACCTGAGTTTCCAAATAATAAGAAAGTCTTTATTATAACAATTTGAGAAATTTCAACTCAATTATGGGACATTCAGCTGTCCAAAGGCAGAATGAACAGACCTTTCAACTAGCTGTTCCTAAAAACCAGATTAGGGCCCTATGTAACTGCAGGAAATTTTTGTGTTCAGCAGGTCCCTAACATACTGCTTTGTTCTTAACACTCCACATATTCTCCTACATGTTTATTCTTATACATTTAAGTGCTTCTGATCCTAGCATTTCTATCTGAGATTTTATGTTAAAATGTTGGTTGGAAAGAGTAGAAAGAGCACTCAGTACTCTGAAGAAAGTGGTGGTATTAACATGTTCGCTATCAGACTCTCAGTGGACAATTTAAATGCCTAACCCAAGATTTTTAAGCGCCAGGGTACTCTTACTGTATTCACTGACCAGTAATATTTGGAAACACTCTAATCTTAAACTATGACAGAAAGGACTGTTTGCACATGTTGCTATCTGACCTAAGTCAGATGTGGGAGTAAATGTGTTAATGCATGTAATGGGTGGAACTTCAGCATAAAGATAATGCAGACAGTGGTGGTGTGAGAGCTGAGGTTCTAACAGCAGTCACTGTGAAGAGTGCTGTCTTTTGGGATATTATGCCACATACTCTGGTAGAAGTTTACTGATGTATTGTCTCCATTTCATGGTCAAATAGAAAGCAAAGCAAGCAAGCAGCAGACAGCAAGCTTGCCTGGCTTATCTCTCTGATCCTGGAGATTTAGGTCTACATTCCTCTGAAACATCACTGAACTTCTACCAAACGATATGATGTAATATCCCAGAAGACAGCAATCTTCTTAATACAGTGCTGGGTTAACGACTGCAGTGATTGGAGGAATTAAAGGAGAAATTGCTGACTATGCTATTCCCAAATTATTGTATTGTATTTATTACATGTTCCAGCACATCCATACAAGGCCGAAGCCATTGGATACAGAGCCTGTCATGACACAAGCTTGCTAAATCAGCAAATTAATGGATAACAGCAAGGACTCAAACCAAGGTCTGTGAGTGCAGAATATTACTAGAGTGAATCGGGCAGAGTAGACAGAAAATTTTAAAATAAATTACCCTTACTATTTCTCAAGCAAAAGTGCTCTACAAAGTTTTAAGCCTATAAACGAGACATAAGCATTTGCCAGCATTTAAAAAAATGATCTGGTGCATGCATTCTGAATCAGTGAGTTGAAGTTCTACTGTAGGTCATAGAAACATAACTGGACAAGCTGTCCATGATATACACAGGTTCACAACACAAAAAGTGTAAAATGAAACATCTTTATATTGCAGGACCCAAAATACTAAAACATTCTTACATGGTAAGGTACACAGTAATACAGTACTCCAAAGATGCAGGTACATTAATTACTAAATACTAATTAAATTTTTCATGTAATTCACTCCAACCGCTCTCAAGGGAAAAATATATGGGAGGACAGTACTCGCACTGAAATGGAATTTAAGCAAACAGGATGTGGATGGTACAGCAATGAAATCCTTGACTAACTGTGTGATATTAGCTTCTCAAGAACCTGCATTTTTAGAGCCACATAAATTAATCCATCTGCATACACTGAAATTTAAAATACCTGGGTTCTTACATTACTTGTTAGTTGTTTCATTTACAAGAACTGGTGCCTTAAAGCATATTCTGAGATTGAGAACTTAATGTATTTTCTGGACTACAAGACACAGCAGAATATATGGTACACCAAAGTTTTAAGCAGCAATCTTCAGGGGTAAATAGGGTATCTTACACTCCAGAAGATACAGTAAACTGTCTTTCCATTATTAATGGTGTGCAAATTTGTGTTGTCTGCTTTGAAAACCAGCATTTCCACCTCTGAATCAAAAACATCATAGCAGCAAATCTTTTAATGGCATATATATATAAGGGCCGCACCATAGCTCAAGCGGTTAGTTGCTGGCTTCCCGCTGCAGCAGCCTGGGTTCGATCCCGGGTCTGGTCAAGTGAGATTTGTGGTGGACAAAGTGGCACTGGAGCAGGTTTTCTCCAAGTACTTCGGTTTCCCCTGCCAATCTTCATTCCACCAATTGCTCCACAATCACCCTCACCTATCATCTGGGGCTGGTACAATAGGCCAGAAGTGGCCGCAGTACAAGGGACTTAGTTCCACCCCACTAGCAATAAAAAAATTATACATATATCTTTCCATCTATGGTATACACATAAACAAAACACTGTTCAGAGGAATGTACTGAGAATTCAACTTACTTCAGAACAATCGATCAAAAGAGATTTAAAAGGATTGGGAAAGACATGGCAAAAAGAGACATATAAAAAATAAAGGTGGAGAAAAAAGGAAAGTATTTTAAGGCAAGTTTCTGAAAGAGCACACATCCACTGACACACTGGTGGTTTACTTTAGAAATGAATGACAGAGAGAAAAAAAGGTGTCCAGAAATCATATTAAAATTGTCAATAATTATTCAAACTGTCACTGAAGCATCAGATGCACATCTATCAACAGATTAATGCTTATTAAATTGTGGTTACAGAGGATTTGGATTTTTGAAAAAAGAAACATCTACAACCCTCTTGTACAATTCTGTATTTACAGCTACAATATAAGATCCTTCCACTTCAGATACACAAGTCAAGAAAGTAAGAAGGTTTACATATGAGAAAACCAGTACTCCAGATTTGAAACAAACTTTCTGATTCAGACTCATGAACTTTAGATAATTTGTTGAGTGTTACCTGTTCAGCAGTCCTGAGTTCAAATCTCAGCCTGAAGAATGAACATCATTCAAAAGTTTTTTATGGTTTCACCCAGGCCCTCCAGCTATATGTTAGGATAGTATTTCAAATTAGACCAAGCCTGCTTCCTTAGAGATTTTTTTCTATTCATTATTCAGTAATCGTACCATCTCTTGTGGCTTGAGTGTTATTTCTGTGAGATAATTAGCACAGAAGAAATAGAAAAAAATAAGTGAACACATAAAGGTGGTGCGTGTACTTCGATTAGAGGGCTCACGCATTGTGACTGTGCGTAAGGAAATAGTTTTGTAGCGAGAAAGGTGGCATTTATTTAAAGTCAGAGGAAGAACGGTTGCACTAGTGTTTTTTAATTTTGCAAACTCTCTTTGCTCAATAATCTGAAAACACAGTTAAGAATCTGAATACAGGTGAAGGTCTGATTCAGCGTTCTTCTACTGCAGTTTGGAACAACTGGTCCGCCATATTGTTTTCATGGAAATTTAGATTAGGCTTTAAACAGAAACACAAAGGCTAAAACGGTGAAGGAAGTGAAATTTCACATTGAAGGTAAATCTTAGTGAATTTTAAGTGATTAGAATAAAGTGAAAGGTGTAGTCGTGAAGCGTTAATCTGATATTACATCCACGTTTGTGTGTAGCATTAAGTGAAATAATTCTCGTGGATCAGCTTCAAAGTAAAGTGAACTATAATAAAGTAGCTAAATAGCGACAGTATTAGTATACATATTGTAAAGATGACCGGTAGCCTTCCGGGTAAATGTGAAGCTTGTCGTAGATGGGTAACAAACGGCATTATTTGTATTAACTGTGACTGCTGCTTCCACATAAACTGTGCAAGCACCAGTCCAAATTTAGCTGACAGAAACATGCCATGGGTTTGTATGTCATGTAAGTACCATAGGCATGCTAAGCATCAGGAGGAGAGAATCAGGCACCTTGAACTTGAATTAAAGATAGCTAAAGAAGAAATTAGAATACTGAAAGCTGGGAATGTGAATAGTAATAACGGCAGAGAGCAGAAAAATTCAGAAAGCTGGAACAAACCAAAAAATTCAAAATCTAGGTATCACAGGTTCTCTGCTGGTGATGCTGAAGTTAAACTGAGCAACAGATTCAGTGTACTGGAATCAGACATTCTGTATGTTAGGCAGCAAAGACAGGTTCTCTCTGAGCATGAGGGCAAGGAAGTAAGGCCAGTAGCAAAAGAAAGATACTACTGCTGGGTAGCAGTCATGGTAGGGAAATTGGACCCATGCTGAAGGAAAGACTAGGCGAAAGATTTGATATTGTCAGTATCTTTAAACCAAATGCTCCTCTGGCAAATGTTGTTGAAGACCTAGGGAAGCTTGGTAAAGACCTTACCAAGCAAGATCATATTATTATAGTGGGAGGGCCAGGAAACAGCCTGGATAGAAATTTAAATTATTCTATAGAAAAGGACATCAGCCATATTGCAGAGAGGACAGCCAATACAAATGTGGGGTTTGTCAGCCTCTTCAGGAGACACGACAAGCCGTGGATGAACGATAAGGTTAGGAGAATGAATCTTCGGCTTGAACGGGCACTGATGGGATCTGGTATGGCTCACATTGGTATTATTAACTCAGATTATTTTGTAAGAGGTGATTTCACGACACATGGTCTCCACCTTAATTCTCAAGGCAAGAGGAAGCTGACACATTTGATTGCTGAAAGGATGATGGCCTTATGCCTAAAATAAGCAGTATTCCTGTTATAACCTGTGCTAGAGCCTCGCCTTTTTTAGATTAAAATCAAAACCATATAGGTGTTTAAAAAATATTGATTGCAATTACCAAGATTCAGAAATTCAAAGCAAAAATGTAAACTCAAGAAACTTACCATTAAATATATTTCATCAAAATATCAGGGGACTAGAAAACAAAAACGATGAATTAATACACTCTTTTGAATTAGATGGCATTAATCCCCATATATTATGTTTAAGCGAACATCACATGGTGGCACAGGATTTACTACACCTCACATTAGAGGGTTATTTATTAGGTTCTAGTTTTTGCAGACGAAACCGACAGAGAGGAGGCGTGTCTATTTTTGTTAAGAAAGATAAATGCTTCAATAGAATTGATATTTCACATTACTGCACAGAACAAGTTTTGGAAATTTGTGCTGTTCAATTAGAAACTAAAACATCTAACTTAATTATATTATGCCTGTATAGATCTCCAACAGGGGATTTTAACCAGTTTAAAGGGATTAGATGCTATTTTAAAGTATTTATACAATCCAAAGTCTGAATTCTTGATTTGTGGTGACATAAATATAGACTATCTCAGTGACAGCAATCGAAAGAAACAAATGAACTCATTATTAACAACATATAATCTGATACATACTGTAAACTTTGCAACAAGAATTCAAAATGACTCTAGTACATCAATCGATAATATTTTTGTTGATGTTACAAGATTTAGCTCCTCCTCCACATCTCCCATTATAAATGGCCTATCTGATCATGATGCACAGTTTCTTGTGATGGACAATTTGGCTGTAGCAGGTAACTTTATACATCAGAAGCAGAGAATAAGAAAAATAAACAGTGAATCAATAAAGCAATTTCAGCTCCTTCTAAAAAGAGAATCATGGGAAGGTGTTTACAAGGAAAATGACACCAATAATAAGTACAACTTGTTTCTGTCTTCTTTTCTAAATATTTTTGAAGCCAGCTTCCCAATTAAATATAAAAATGTGCGTGAACTAAAGAATGACTGGATCACACAAGGGATAAAAATATCTTGCGAACATAAGAGGACTTTATATGTTAACAGTAGGAATAGTAATAATCCAAATATAAGAGCATTTTATGTTAAGTACTGTAAAATTCTTAGAAATGTTATAAAAGAAGCTAAAAGGCAGCATTATAGCAGACTCATAGCAATGTCAGAAAATAATATAAAAATGACATGGAACATAATTAAAAGGGAGAATGGAAAATGCATTTATCTGAAGAGATGCTGTCTCTTCTGGCTAAATCTGAGAAAGCAAAGGACCTAGAGACAGTTGCCAACGACATCAATAAATTTTTCCTAACAACTGCTGAGAGCTTAATTTACATCAGATGGGAAATGAAAATGCTTTGTCAGTTTTGAAAGTTGCGTTTCCTACAAATTTTCCTAGTATCAAAATCATCCCAACAAATGAAGCTGAGATAAAGAATATAATACGCATTATGAAACCAAAAAACTCATCAGGTTATGATGAAGTAACAAGTAAAGTTCTGAAAGCTTGTTCTGATTTAATTAGTTGCCCTTTAGCTCACATTTGTAATCACTCATTATACACAGGCGTTTTCCCAGACCGCCAAAAAACTTCAATAGTAAAGCCACTATTCAAAAAAGGAGATAAGTATAGTATGACGAACTATAGGCCGATTTCATTATTATCTGCTTTCTCTAAGGTACTTTAGAAAGTCATGTATAGTAGGATAAATCAGCATATGCATTGTAACAACAGATTGGTCCCAGAGCAATACGGCTTTAGGAAAGGTATATCCACTGAAGATGCAGTCTTCAAGCTAACAGACAGTGTCTTAAAATCCATTAACCAAAAAAACCTGTGGGAGGAATTTTCTGTGATTTAGCGAAGGCTTTTGATTGCGTAAATCATTAATTTTGTTAAGTAAACTACAATTCTATGGCATTTGAGGAACAGTGTTAAAATGGTTCAAATCCTATCTAACAAATAGAAAACAAAAGGTTGAAATAAAATCGCCTAAACACAGTCAGAATTTCTTCTCAGACTGGAGAACAATAAAACATGGAGTTCCCCAAGGATCCATCCTGGGACCCTTGCTTTTCATAATATATATAAATGACCTTCCACCAATAATAAATATCTCATCAGAACCCATAATATTTGCTGATGATACAAGTGTCATAATTTCTAGTAACAATTTTGATGATTTCTGTGCAATGTCTAACAGAGCACTCTCTCACATGAATAAATGGTTCAATGCAAACAGACTTGCCCTAAATCTTGATAAAATGAAGGTAACGAAATTTACAATAAAAAATACTCCTCAGTATGTTTTAAATATTGGATATAATGGAAAATATATAGAAGAGTCAGTAAATATGAAATTCCTTGGCTTGCAAATTGATAGCCACCTAAGTTGGTCAGACCATATAGATAAGTTGATTCCTAAGCTAAGTGGAGTGTGCTATGTGGTTAGGTGTATGTCTCATGTCAGCAATACTGAGACTCTTAAATCAATTTATTTTGCCTATTTTCACTCTGTAATTAAGTATGGAATAATCTTTTGGGGCAACTCATCTTACAAAAGAAAATTGTTAGATTAATGGCTGGTGTTAAACCAAGAGACTTGTGTAAAAATCTTTTTAAGAGACTACAAATCCTAACTCTACCATGTGAATACATATTCTCCCTAATGATCTTCACTGCAAAAAACCAAGAATTCTTTCCAACTAATTGTACTATTCTCAGTGTCAACACAAGGAATAAAAATCAGCTTCATAGACCAATTGCCAGCCTCCAATGTTTCCAGAAGAGTGCATATTATGCTGGCATTAAAATCTTCAACAGCCTACCATAAAATATTACAGCTCTTATAGATAAACAGGCACAATTTAAAGCAGCGCTAAAGAGATACTTAATTACACACTCCTTTTACTCTGCTGAGGAATTTATGCTTTCGAATAACCCAAAGTGTATGTAATGTATGGATTTTATTGACACTTCACTACTTTTGTGAACCTTTTACTACTATTGTGACTTTGTTTTCATTGGTCAATTTTTTGCAATAGTTTGATTTGTTCGTGTATATGTATTGTATGATTTTTTGACTAATTCCACATCCTATGGTCTTTCTGACTAACACAAGGATCTATGGAATGCTATATATATGTTTGTATGTATCATATGACACCACAGAAGTCTCAGCTTACTGCCAGTACTGTTACTTAAAACATAAATAAATAAAACAATACACCATATTAAAGATGGAGATACATGGTTTTTTATAACCTAGCAGTAGAAGAAAATGACACAAGTACTAGACTGCTCATAATGTTCTCAACACTTTAATCAATGGCATTTCAAGTGATTTTCTTATAATGGTGTCACACCACTAGTAAGAAGGCAGACTACAGCATGCAGTATTAAAAATATCTGCTAAACTAAGCAAACTGAATTATTAAAATTTGATTGTGAAGATGTGTGCACTTTCTGCATGTAAATTACATTTTTACATTTTCTTGCAACTTTATTTTCTTTAACAACTCACAGTAATTCTCAGACTGAGGTTAGGAAGCTCATGTTTTCACACCAGCTTTTAAGAAAACTGAACTGGGGGAGAGGGGACAATAAAGAACTTAATGTGGAAACCAAAATGTCTGGATGTTTGAGATTACTTCAAGAATCATTCTCTGGCAGCAACACCAGATTACATAATAATACAGCCTATATATTTGCTCAACCTACAAATTTCATATTTCAGCATCCTGTTACAAACCTTTAATTAAACGTATATGTATCCACAGTCTGACAATAATGCAACAATTGTTTATTCACCATTTAACACTTATCACAACATGTTTCGGCCATAGTTGGCCATCTTCAGGTGTCTTAATGCATCCAAACTGTTACACTGCTCTGATGTGCGCTAAAACCATGCACTGCAGTTCACTTAAAAATAACATAAATAATTAATTAAATCCATTAAAATTTTCTATTAAAACTTTTTTTGTAAAATCCTATTCCACTTCATAAGGGGCATTGTCCACTTGTTTGGAGCTATGTGATTATTCCTGAAAGTTCGTTTCTGCAGCTTGCTTTTCTGTTTGTTAGCCTGTTGTTTTGCTATGTCTGCAATCTGTAATGTGCCCCCTTGCTTGTATGTTGTTCCCTCTAGCAGCGTGTGGCATTGTCTTCACTAGGCACTAGGCACATCAGAGCAGTGTAACAGTGTGGATGCATTAAGACACCTGAAGATAGCCATCTATGGCTGAAACATGTTGTGTTAAGTGTTAAATGATGAACAAACAATTGTTGCGTTATTGACGGACTGTCGATACGTAAGACGCTTAATCAACCTACAAAATTCACCATTCAAGTCTGACATATACATCAAGCATTTCCAAAGTGATTTAGTACTGAAAAGTAACTGAATTTGTATATTTGGGCCCTTGCCAAGAGTTTTAAAATCACCCTATACAAGAAGCATAATTGAAGTTGGGTTTAGACAAAGGTGATCACATGCAACTTGTAGCACATTACTGATTTGTGGCATACCATGACTGCTGCCCGTCAATATATGGTACTCTGTTGCTATTACTGTAGCATGTGACTATAATGTTTACACTGAAGCAACAAGTTTTCTGTGTTTGCAGTAATTGTATATATCCCACAAAATGCTACTCTCTCTCTTAATTTTCAGTTAAAAAAAAAAAAGCACTTCATCTGATCAATCCATAAATCACATCCCAATATACCCAACATAAATAAATAAACTGATGTATTAACAAATTTACCAGGATGAGATACTGGATGAGAACAGATAACAAACAACATTACATAATTATGATTTCACACTGTCAATCCATTTGTACAAGTATTCCCTGATGATCACTTGTTTGAGCAGTCAGAGCGAACATCACAGTAACTGTAGGATTATGTTTTACTATGTCTACCAAGCCTAGAGGAGATGAAGACTTGTATGCATTCAGTAATCAGCAATAGACAAAAACACATGTATTTTTATCTTTTGTAACATGTGACTTGGTATATTTCCACTTCAGTTGGAGAGGATGGCAACTGCAAGAAACTACAAATTACATAGTTCTCTTCCTTTGGTCTAAACCCACTTATGTCATAAAAAGAGGTTATATTTTTCTAGTTAGAAAAGTCAATTGTAACATTTCTTTCAACAAGCCTTAATCAAAACAAAAATCTGTATTCAATGTATAAACAGTCATATATAGTAATACCCCAGTGCCCCAGTGTTTCTATGGAAAACACACTGAAGAAAAACAATGTTCTTTGCAGTTACACACTACTTTGGCCACTGAGCAATGAAAAGGCATATGACATGATGTTCAAAGGGATAAAATGCCATCCTTAAATGTTGGAACATTTGGGAGATAATGTTCTTAATTTCAGTATTTGTTCACAGGATCACAACTAGAGTTACCTTTCCTCTACATAAACAATGCCTGCAAACCCGAAGCACATTTTATTTTAATTAAGAAGAGTAAAAAGTAAGCATAGAACAAAGAAGTTTTAAAGTTTTCTAAGAAACTGGTAGGACTATGGCCAAGAATTTGTCTCTTGTTATTTGTAATATAGGTAATCATTAAACTGTTGAGGTAAACCTATTTCTCTAAGAGTAACTATTTTTGTTTATTAACCACAAATTCTTCAAGCAAAAAGAAATAGGAAATTCAATTCTTTCTTTATATAAAAAACAAGCAGTTTTTTAAATTGTTTTCAATATGCATATGCATCATCAGAAAACATAAAAAGCAAACACAATATTACCATGTCACTTCTACCTCAAAATCTGACCAACAGTAGTAAATTTGAATTAAAACAAAAACATGCACCACATACTACATTCAGCATTAGTATATTTTATTATTACCACCACTTTCATATTTGGTTTTAATGTCACATACGAAAACGGCTGTAAAGGATGTTATGTATGTATGGAGGGATGGCTTCTTTCATTATTAGCAAGCATTCCATGCCTCCATGTAAGCTTTTGCATTAATGACCAGCATTAACAAAAGTTTATGAAAATTACACATCCTCTATTATAATTACTAAAGGAGGAAATAGAAAGCCAGTCAAATTCACAAAAAATTAATCTTTCTTTCAATATAAATCACAAAAGAACAATGAATATGAAAACAAGGTAATATGGTATAAAAATAACCTTGCTTTTCCAGGAAATCATATTTGTTCTTATATTTTCTCTGCTTGTTATTTTAGTGATGTGAGAATAGTTGGATTCCTCCATTATGTGTGGGGGGGATTTAAAATATTTCTGGTAGCTTCACAACATGAAATTATTCTAAAATGAAATAAAGCAATGAATTGAATTATATGACAAGTCCCTAATACAGAGTTTTGTAGAGATCAGCCATTCTAGTCTTTCTCTTCATCAGGATCATCAAGCATGGCTGAATTCCAAACAAAACAGTTCTGTTCTTAACAAATGATAAACAAAGGAAGTACTAATATTTCTCTTTATGAATGCATTATCAGAAGTATGAGTGTGCTAGAAATAGCAACACATTTATTACCCATAAAAAAATACACTAAACTGCAACACTCTTGATGGCATATCTTCTGATTATGAGTGTCCTCTGTAAAACAGACTAGCATGATACAGCAACTTTAAATTCTAAAAAGGGATTGTTGTCTTTTTATTAATGCTGATTATTAAATGCAAGAAATTAGTCATTCTTCTGCATACTCAAAACTTTAAAAGAGAAATTTACTTCTACCTTTTATATTCTTATAGCCTTAACTGTTTGAATGAGGTGAAGCCTGCTTTACAAACTGATCATACTTCAATCTGCTGGTTAAGAATGAAAAACAGAAGGTGACAGCTCATAACTGCCAGCACAATACTCAGTCTCTGGCTACAGCTGCTGGTAAAAAGTCTTCACAAGTTGTGTCAGGTTCATGACTTGCCCAACACCCTTTGTTGGATCCATATTGATGAACTCATCCAAATTATGGGTGCTTGCTGTAAAACATACCAAAATCATGTGATCTCTCTTGTGCATATCAAGTGCAAGGTATGATGACTTTGAGGTAAGGGAGGGCTGTGCCAATTAGTAATAAAAATGGTCTTCATACCCTTACAACAAAGTGTTCTTAGAAACTGATAGTCTAACTGCAAGTGCAAGCAGCCTCCGTAGTCTAGGGGTAACGTTCCCACCTCATGACTCAAGGTACGCGGGTTCAAACCCGGTGGAGGTCGTGGAATTTTTAAGGGCGGAAAAATTCAGGGAACAAGTCCTCCGGGAGGGACTTTAAGTCGTGTGTCCCGTGTCGTAGATTTACGGCACGTACAAGAACCTCATATCTCTAGGAGACCTCTGAGCTAAATTAGTCAACAATTTCCCGCCCAAGTAGTTTCCAATGCCTCTGGTAGATGGGGGAAGTATCAAGGTACCAAGGGCCGACCTCGTTGGCTCAACGGGGCTGATACCATGCACCAGTACTGGTAGGGTATGGAGACTGGTAGAATATCAAAGGGGTACATAACAATAGATCAACAACTGGTCCCGGTGCATGGGGAAACCCACCCCCTCCAATAATAATAATAAATAACTGCAAGTGCAGTTAATTTGCATACTTAAAATTAGCATAAATATATGCTGATATCACACAATAACTTGTGATAACATACACTGTTAAAACTGCAGATTTTGATATCAATTTTCCACATCACATAATCCAAGTAACACACTTCCCATTGCACCTTATTTACAAATAGTTCCCGTAAAAACGGGCAAACTTTATGTTCCTCTAATAATTCGTGATGGGCACTCCAACTGATGTGTGTCTGTCTCTATCTTTGAAGATAAAGAATAATCACAAAATGAGATTATGTTTATCAAGCAGATTCTAAAGGGCCCTTTGTGACATTTTGTAACAAGCTTATTTTTTAGTGAGGAGTTGTCAGCCCCATGCCCAACCCCAAAGCTGAGGGAGCATCCCTTGTCGGTTGTCCACAACTGCTTATTCAATATATTCACAGTTACCCATATCTGAAAGACAAAAGTAATGAGTTTGCAATGAACAGTAAGAACAAGAACATTAGAGACCTGTATAGAGGACTAAATTAATTTAACAGGGGATACCAACCTAGAAGCAACTAAGTGAAGGATGAGAATGGTGATCTGCTTGCAGATTCCCACAACATTTTGAAGAGGTGGAAGAACTACTTCTCTCAGTTACTGAATGTACATAGGGTCAGTGTTATTAGGCAGATAGAAATACATAGAGTTGAGCCATTAGTACCCGATCCTACTTCTTTTGAGACTTAAACTACTACTGCAGAAATCAAATAGGTTATACATCACCTGGCAGCGATCAAATTCCGGTAAAACTGATTCAAGCAGTAAGTCAAACATTAGTCTGAGATCCATCAGCTAATTAATTCTATCTGGAATAAGGAAAAACTGTCTTATCAATGGAAGGAGTCTATTACTGTACCAATTCACATGAAGGGCGATAAAACTGACTGCAGTTATTACATCCATTGATATTTCATAGAATCATACCTGACAGCAGCTTGTTATTGTCTTGTAATGTTGAAGTGTTTCAATCCATTGTGCAATCTGCAGCAGAAGCATTCACATGCCTGAACAAACAATGCTTTCATTGAAGAAAGCAGTATTCTGGGATTTGGCACCGTGTATAGGTGGTGTTAACCACGTTTCGGAGGAACGTATCGCCTCCATCTTCAGGGTAGAAGGAAAAATATAAGAAATCCGCAAGCGAAGAGACCGTGAGAACCGGGAAAAGCAGACTGGTGTTGGAAATATACACAGCTATGTGAGAGCAGTGAAGGAAGGGGGGAAGGGCAAGTATACAAGTGAAATCAGTAGTGTGTGAGGGAGGGGGGAGCTGGGACAAGCAGGGTTTTGTGTT
>NW_019742976.1:174242-186900 GCF_002891405.2 Cryptotermes secundus | reverse complement strand
AATTTCACGCACACTCTTTGTTCCTTCTGGTCGGCCATCTCACTAATCGCCAAAGGGCTGAAACAGGAACGCACACAACAGAGCACCACAGACAAACCACTTAACTCAGACTGACGCCAGCTCACTAACAGTCGCGGGAGACCCCCAGCTAACACCACCTAGCAGCATAACTCGTAACTACAAAGCATGCGCGCACAACAGGTCGGTTCTGGTTATTTTTGGGTCCCCCTTCGTATGTACTATACCATACCTGATGTTGAGATAGGTGGATAATCAGGCGGAGGTTTGATCCAAGAACCATCAGCTCGCTTCATATGGCGGCGATCAGATGCAAAGTGTTGCAGGAACACTGATGCTGGTACCACTCGAAAATACCTAGTATCACGAATATCTAACATCACAAAACAATGACCACAGAAGTATAACACTGATTCTTGTACACAGGGTTGTGAGATGTAAAGGCTCTCACTTTTTATAGACAATTAGTTCACAGATGGCATTTAGGATGTCAGCCTTACATGCTGGCTGCCATTTACCCTCAGGAAGATTCATGATACTCATTTCTGTCAATGGTTTATATTTATTAATGGCTTCCAGATATGTGTGTGTGTGTGAAATAATTCCTCACTATTATGACAACACAAAAAAGAATATGCAAATGAAGCAGAAAGTACAACAAAATTGGAGGATAAATTAGGAAGTGGAATTTCCCTTCCAGAAATGATAAAGAAAATAAATAGAAGATTTGCTGTCAAGAAAAATGTGCATGCAAAACTTAAGCAGATCCCTTACAAAATCCTGGATGAAACAAAACACATCAAAATGCTGATCTTACAATACCTAATTTGTGAGATCAATAACCATAATACTGGAGATTCCTTGCCACAGATAGCTGAACAACCTCACTATCACAGGACAATCTGTTCTTCCTATCTTTTGAAGAAATGTCAAATAATGATCACATTTTGCAAACAGACCATAAAGTAAAATACTGCCTTCACTGTGACGATGACAGGTAGATGTTGGTTCATTTATCTACGTAACCAGAAATACTTGTATACACTGAATGGTTGAAAAAGATGCGACTTAAGTTGCAAATACTGATGGTGATATTTTTTTACAAGAGTTTAATTAATGTTCCACCCAATGAAGTTCAGGATTCTAGGGTAAAATTCAAGTATAAGTTATAAACAGTAACTATTAAATTCAACTATGTACATTTGAAGTTTCACCAAATTTGTGAACATTCTGTTTGAATAAACTTCATTCTATTTTCAGTCATCTAAATGATTGAATGACATAAACTATGCGATGAAGCTGTTGAAGTAAGGACTGAACAAAGTAAAACAAACTAATGCATCTAACACTCATGACATCTAATATATACTGGTAACAAATTTAACATTACATCTGAAACACCAACCTGAAATACTCTGGTTTGAGGATCTGATCAGTGCGAAATGTTTCAGTGACGTATTTGTGGAAGTATGTTGGGAATGGCAGTTCTGAGTCCAAGTCATACACGAGACATCGGTCATCAGGATTGTACAAGAACACCACATGGTAGTCCTGTAATCAATTCCATTTCTACGTGTTAGCTATGTATGTGTATTTGCAATATCTATTTTTTCATATGGCCTTCTTCACACCAAAAGTTCATCATGTGCTAGGTAGTAAATTCATTCTTATTTTTATGTTCATACATTCATTATACCACATGTCATGATCAGCACGTTGCCAGGCCTCTACCTGTACATGAACACAGGAAAATGAACGCATGCACTAAACATCCATGCCGAGTGGGATTTGCACCTATGATCCCAGCTTCCAAGCGAGTGAAGACAGTGTATGCCTTACACTGCTCGGTTACCGTGACTGGTGTAAATATAGCATTACACGGGAAATATCTATAGAAGTACTAAATGTATGAAAATATACTTTACATATTTACATAAGTTACACGTGTTATATTAAAAAATGCTGACAGTGAACACCTGCTTATATCATAGTAATGACAGAGAAAAGAATGTTGATGGCTTAACACTGTATTACTTTGCTACATGTTATTTCTTTATCCTCTTACCCATTTCCTGATGGATTTCCAATTCTGTGCTTTTGCTTTTTAGTACAGTATCCCACAATTAAAGAGCAGTTTTACAAATAAACTACATAACTTTACCATTGTTGTATGTGCAAACTGCATGTGAGTATGACCATCAAGTTCTCCATATCTGAATGTGTGTCTTTTATATGCGGTGAAACTTGAAACATTATATCTACAGAAATAATCCATGTTATACAGATCAGATTCCAAAACGTTGTTCTAAAATTTGTCACCTTCAACATGTTGTAGTTTTTTACAGCATGAAATGTGCTTCAATGTTGGAAGACACCATTTTTATGAGCTATTCTAATAGCATGTACGTAAAGTAGCAGTCCTGAAAACATTTCCTGAGTACAGATGGGGTGTCCAATTACACCTCTCTGGTAGCATGTGGAAGTCTTACTGAAAAGACATGCCCATTAGACAGCATTCCACTTTATAAAAAAGGCTGTAATAAGGGCCTATCTTGATTTTCATTGTAATGACACCGTGTAACATATAACAGTCGATTAATTTTGCTTACTGTTCTTGACCTACTCTATGATGGCTACTCGTATAAATAAAATAGTGCAGGATCTGTATGAAGTTTCTCACCCATATAACAAGCTTTTCTTCTTCTTTGCCAGCTCTCTGCCTCCAAAGAGGTACAGTATGACAGTCATTGGACACAAATACAATATGACAATGCTGCAGTTCAGATTGGTGTCTTGTATTTACATCACTGCAGAGTTTCCAAACATTTTCTTCACTGTCAAATGAACAGAAAGTGAAATTAATATAATACTGCAAAGGGCATATAGTAAACTCTCAGTTATCTGTATTCAAACACCTGGACTTCTATGCAAACGGATGAAATTAAAAAAAAAAATCACTGCTTTATGAAGTCATTAAAAAAAGTGGCAATGAGCATATGTTCACCCACTATGTGGTAGTCTTGCCAGCTGCCACTAGGCATGATCATCATCACTCATGCAGGTACCCATAAAGTCATAAAGATCCTTGATTACAGCACAGGCTAGCTGAATCTGTGATAGCTTTACGGTGTGTCCAAAACCTTCCACCCATCAATCTGCTGTGTCACCTAAGAAGACTCCTGTGCAAGAACTAACGTGAAAACACATTGTTTTGACTTTGAAACAGAAAATGAGAGAAATATGTAAAACGGGAAAGGGTTAAAATTACACAAAAATCGGGGTTTCATGTGATATTTTTTCATACAACTGACACACCCTACTCCCCACACATGGCAGACAATGGGGAGCTTACTGTATTATGGAAGGGAGGCACATCTAATGGCACACAGGGAAAAATAAGGTAACACTATATACATTTTAATTACTTGGGTACCACTAACAGGCCAGAATCATTGTCAGATGCAGCAAGACATTTACTTTGCAAGTCATTTTAATCTTACTAATATGCTGAATATTTGTAAAGTGACAAACAATTTCATCCCTACAACTTAAATGTCCTCCTGATCATGAACAAAGAAAAAACAGACTTTTACAGAAACAAATATTCTAGCTGATCTACACACCACAAGACTATAGATGTTAAAATAACTTCAAATCTAATACGGAGCAGAATCTGGAAAACACTATGATAGGTATACTAATATTTTGAAACTTACCTGGGAACAATTAAAAGACTTGTTTTATTATGACACTAGAGATAATGAATGCTAATGCAGGTTTGGAACAGATATTATAGTTTGACAGCCTAAGATTTATACTTAAACACACTCATAACAGTACACAATTCATGTGATATGATGCCACATAAGACAGATTACTGTGTTTACAGCATGGCTTAGTAGCAATACATGTATTTTCTGCCCCCAGACAGGGATGAAATTAATGTTACGTTCTGTGGAGTCACACATTTAATTCTTAACCATGCATATACCAGTAAACAGCATCCTCATGCCATGAACTATGTTCAGTTCATTGTACAGAATAGCCACAGCAAGACAGTTAATCTAGGACTGAACTCATGCACATATTAAAAAAAAAATTTTGCTCAGTGGGGGGTGGAGTCCAACTGGGTCCACTCGGCAGTGGCCACTGATTGACCTATTGTAGCCTGCCCCGGGTGATTATGATGATGGAGAATTTGGTGGAATGAAGTACTTGGAGAAAAATCTGGCCCAGTGCCACTTTGTCCACCACAAATCCCACTTGACCAGATCCGGGATCGAACCAGGGCCGCTGCCGTGGGAAGCCAGTGACTAACCGCTTGAGCTTAGGTGCAGCCTCATGCACATATTTAGTGTGTTTGCATCTATGCAGAATAACCATTAAAACTGTTCCAACCATCTGCTTAGACATATGAAATAACATCAGAAATGCTGAACAGATTTTATCAAAATTTGATCTTTTCAAGTTCTACCAACATTTTTCAAAACTTTCAGTTTTCATTAAAATTGAACAAAAATGATGGACAGTCTACATCAAGATCAATACGCAGTTCTGCACCAGTCTCAAGGGTAAGTAATTAAATATGTATGAGAACCAAAAATGATTCAAACAGTTCCAGAAAAACTCAACACAATTTTTCTGCAACTCTTATGGTTTTCAAAATACTTAAACAAAGGGTACAAATACCCCAGAATGTTGCATGTACTTTCAAACTTGAATATTCAACAAATAACAGCAGCATTCTGATCACAAAAGGATTACCAAAGTCTCTTATTCCTGACAGTAATTAAACAAACCTTGATCTACCTAAAATTAAAGGTTCACATATAAATACTTGGGACTCCACATATTATAACCCAATCATGTAGAGGGGGGGGGAAGAAGGCTGGTTTTCAGCTCTTCAATAAGCATCGCTCATGCAAATGATAACAGTTGATGACAGATTACTGCTGGCAGATCTATCAGTGCTCTTTTTTTTTCCCCCCTTGGCACTACAGCCCCAGTGGGCCTGGGCCTACCTCCATGAACTCCGTTCACTTCGGTTTTTCTAGATCTTACACATATGGTAGGACTCCTTGGGCGAGTGATCAGCTTGTCACAAGGCCTCTACCTGTAGACAAACACAGAAAAACGCACACAAACATCCATGCCCTGAGTGGGATTCGAACCCACAATCCCGGCTTCTGAGCAAGCGAAGACAGTGTATGCCTTAGACCGCTCGGCTACCGTGACCAGCCTATCAGTGCTCTATGTTACTATAATTTCATAAAGCTTTACAATTTTACAGAACAAAAAGAAATAGAGAAAAATACAAGAGATTTCTTCACTAAAATTTAAACTTTGCCTTCTTTTAACTTTCCTCTTAATATACTCAAAATGAATAGCTGCAAAAATGTGCCTATTAGCTATAATATATCTGCCTGCCTGTCATTCCACACGTAATAATTTGAGAACCATTTTATGATTTCCATAAAATTTAATACTGGAGGATTTTCTTAAATTTACCAATATATTTTAATTTTGGTTAAACTCAGACAAAATAATGGATCTTTACACCAAGACCTATGTGCATTTTTGTGGGCATCTTGAATGTAATTCATTAGATATTTAGTAGAAGGAAAAATTTTCAAGCAAAAGGTGTCAATAAATGAGACATACATTTTACATTCAAAACACTTTTTACATAAGAAGAAAGCAGTCTTCTGGGATTTGGCGCCGTGTATAAGTTTTATGCCTTTCAGACAATGAAACAAAAGGGAGTGAACATGCTAGAATTGTTATGCTATGCTTATAGATGAATTCATATTCATATTCATATTTATTTTATTATTATTATTAAGTTTATCATTCCAACATACAGCTATCACAACTATGTCAACATATGCGGGGGGGGGGGAAACGGAGTCATTCTTATACAAGAGAAGTTTTGGAGGATAAGCAATGAAAAAAAGTTTCACACTGTTCTCAGACACTGAACTACTTTTCATAAACTTGAGAGTGAGATAATTGATGATGTTCTTTTACATGTAACTGAACATTTATGAGACCTAAAATGGAAGGTTTTCAGTCATTATGAAACCCATTTGTATTTCCTCTAGAACAGGAAGGATTATTAATAAAACAGTATAAGGAATTAACTTAAATTTTAGGAGACAAGTTTTGAAAGATCCATATATAAATCTTCTTCCATTTGAAGGGTTCTATCTTATGGGACACAATGCTGTGCAGCCCATAGAAAGTTGACTGATGTTTTGGAGGAACATACTGCCTCCATCTTCAGGCTCAGAGAATAAACCAATCAAGAAACCAGTGTGACACAGGTGGCAAGTAGAGCTGCTTCATGCTGGTTTCTTGCGTGGCTTATTCTCTAACCCTGAAGATGGAGGCAACACGTTGCTTTGAAACATCAGTTGACTTTCAATGGACTACACCACATTACATCCCTGACAATGGAACTCTTCGCAACCACCACTGCGAGAACCTCAAATCCTTCCTGCAACTAATTTTTGGGGTGGTCTGAAGGAAGAATGTTCATGCATTTCACATGTAACTGTGAAGAATCTACTTCTGCTTCCATTTACATATCTGTAATAACAGTGTTCTCAAAATATGCAGCAACAAAAATTAAATACCAAAATAGTTTTAATGCAAAACATAAAATAAGGATACACAATTCCAAAACTGTATCTGACTTCAAGGGCATTGTGGCCAGCAAGCAGCCCCCACCCCCATCATATTATGTAAGTATTTTTTTTTTTCCTTGGCATTACAGCCCCTGTGAGCCTAGGCCTACCTCCATGAACTTCTCCGTTCACTTTGATTTTTCTAGATCTTACACATTTGGTAGGACTCCTTGGGTGGGTGATCACCTCGTTGCAAGGCCTCTACCTGTATACAAACACAGAAAAACGCGCACACACAAACTAAACATCCATGCCCTGAGTGGGATTCGAACCCATGATCCCGGTTTCCAAGCGAGTGAAGACAGTACATGCCTTAGATCACTCGGCTACCGTGACTGGCTTATGTAAGTATTAGTACAATATAAATTGTTTCCTAAAATATTGGGTGGATTAATTTAATTTTCTGCATATAGGGTTCTTCAAGTATAATTAGAATGTTCAAGTCAAGGTGGATGAGGTGGGCAGGGCATGTAGCACGAATGGGGGAAAAGAGGAATGCATATAGGATATTGGTGGGAACACCAGAAGGAAAGAGACCACTGGGAAGATCAAGGCATAGGTGGGTGGAAAATATTAAAATGAATCTTAGAGAGATAGGATGGGATGGTATGGATTGGATTGATCTGGCTCAGGATAGGGACCAGTGGAGGGCTCTTCTGAACATGGTAATGAACCTTCGGGTACCATAAAATGCTGGGAAATTCTTGAGTAGCTGCAGAATTGGTGGCTCCTCCAGAATGGCTCAGCTCTGTGAGTGAGTGAGTGAGTAAGTAAGTAAGTAAGTGTTGAATAATACATTCATTGACTTGTAAAATTCACCTACATGTGGAAAACGAAACAGTCTCAAGTACAAGCAGAATATGTAACATATTTTTACTTTCTTAGAAACCGTAAATGAACTCTTACTTGAAAAAAACTTAATGCATTCAGAAACTAGTAATACTACAATAAGCCAAAAAAATTCATTTGCTCTATTAGAAATAACATGGACAGAGTGTGAAGGCACTCACCAGAGGAATATTTACCCTTCAGGAAAGGGCTGTAAGGTACACAACATGGTTAAAACAACTGGAATAGGGAACTTGTAGATGGGGTACAAATTAGTTATTGGATTTACTGACCACCTACATACACCACTTGAACTATAAGCAATTACAGCGATATCGCTAATTTCCATCATCACAGCATCTGCTATGCTTTTTCCAGCTTGCTGTTTCTTAACTAGCAGTTCCCTAGCAATGACTTATATGCTTCAGCTTCCAATGCTCAATTTCTTTGTTCACAGCCACCTGTGTAGAAGTCCACTAAACTGCCAGCCCTCAACTAACTGGGTCCCAGGCTGGTGGCCATTTCACACCTCCTCCTCCTCCTTCTTCACAAACTGATTTTAAACTGACACTGCACTGAGCTGGTCTCAGGTCCTTGCTATATAGCCTTGCTGCGGACCCAAGGGCAAACACCATTCCTCCACTGTTGCACGCGTGCATGCCCCTGCGGGAATGTACCCATTGAGACATTGCCTAGAAACGGGTTGTGTAATCCTGTTCTATTATTGCGTGCATTTATGTTGCGAGCGCTACCTAGCAATAGCCACTGTTTACAGTCACTGCTTAGCACTGTCTGTATGCCACAATATTAACAGTATACTCACTATACATTCAAGAAGCAATCTTATATGCAAAAGAAAAGTATAACTGCGCTGTAAATAAACATGTACATAAATATAACACAAGAAATAATGACTATCCTAGGTATGTATATAATTTAGAACTTTATAACGGTAAACCATCAGTAGCAGGTTGAATCACTGTTATCCAGATTGGGAAAGGCATGTTATGCAATACGAATTATGAAAACATGTAGTAATGTTACAACACTTTAAATGATATATCATGCATACTTTCATTCACTTATGAGATATGGAATAGTTTTTTGGGGTGATTCATCAGAGGCCAAGAAGATCTTTCTCTTACAAAAGAAGACTATTAGAATAATAATGGGGATGAAACATAGAGAGTCATGTAGGCCAGCATTTATAAAGTTAAATATATTAACACTGGTCTCTCAATATGTTTTATCTTTGATGACTTTCATGATAAATAACTTGGAGTATTTTACTTTTAATTATTCAATCTATGAGTGACCAACAAGACACGAAAGAAATTTACATGTCCTACAATCACGTCTAACAATGAAGCAGAAAGGGGTCCACTGCATGAGTATAAAAATATTTAACAGTCTGCCTGATTACTTAACTGATTTTGTACACGATAAAAACAGTTTACAAAAGAAATATGGGATGTCCTAATACATAATCTGTCATATATTGTTGATGAATTTTTGCTCTTCTGTCAGGATCAACAGCTAAGGAATAGAAGGGGAGTGCATGCTGACTGATGAATGTCCCACAGTAGGCATCAATATAGACATTAAGTGTAAATATAATCTGTATTTTATGTTTACAATTAAGTTTATTTCAGTCCAATGTTACATATAATGCTTCCACCACTTTAGCACTTAGTTACCCAACATGTTTCGATTCTTAATGAATCATCAGAGGTACACCTCTACGATCAGGAATCAGCACAAGCAGCACAGCATGCATACAAACCACACAGTTAATAACAAGAACACACCACCAAGGGATAGACAACAATTCCTCTACTAAGGAAGATAAAACCAACCCACATTGGTTTATGAATAAAATTCTTATCTTAAAATAAGTTTATACACATACTCATAAACTTAATTTTAACGTAAGGAAGGCTGCTGTGGTGAAACAAATTGAATTTTTTATACGAAATACAGTGGAACATTATTACTTATCAATTAGGGAAGTGACTGCAAGTACGCCACTTCTAAGTAATACAATTCAAAAACGTTCTTACTAAGGAAAAAAAAATTTACATCAGTGTCTATACAACAAAAATCAACAACATATAGTGAGCATCATAAATGTTTTAAGTGTTTGTACTCTGGAAAACTTTTATGTATTAGTGGATTCCTGATCGTAGAGGCATACCTCTGATGATGATTCATTAAGAATCGAAACATATTGGGTAACTAAGTGCTAAAGTGGTGGAAGCATTATATGTCACACTGGACTGAAATAAACTTAATTGTAAACCTGTTAGTGTGACGGACCAGAATGAAACAAATTAAAAAAAAAAGTACTTTGTGTATTCATTTAGATGCACGTTATTTGCATTTATGTTTGTTTGTTATTGTGATATGGCATGTTGGAACTGTAACGATGTATTGTTGTTTGTAAAGCTTGTGACAAGTTTCATATTCAGTGCAGATTGCACTTATGAATATCTTGAAATGCAGATGTATATATGTATGTATGTAACAACTACCTTAAAATGCAATTGAAGGATTTACTTATTAAGGGATGCTGTTATTCAATACAAGATTATCTCACTGAAGATATCTGTAATATTGGCTACTGACAAGCAGATGTATAGAATCAGCTATATTTCTAACACACCTGGTCGTCGACTTACGACTGACTTCCGTTCTGACTGACAGGTCATAAGTCGATCTGGTCATATGTTGTCATATATTTATTAACAGTATTTTTTAACCTTTCTAATATTTTTATCATCTTTATAATTTATTTTTAAAAACTTTTACATTTTAATCATCTTTTACTTTTCATTTTTTTTTTGTGGTTGTAAGTCGGTGACCAAGTGTATGTTTGTACCATAATAATTAATGTATTTTGATAACATACATGGACATTTCCTATAGCAGTATATTTTGATCTACAGGATAAAATATGAATGAATGAAATTAACATAATTACTTAGGAAAACACAGGGCCGTGCTCAAGCGGTTAGTTGCTGGCTTCCCACTGCGGCAGCCCGGGTTCGATCCCGGGTCTGGTCAAATGGGATATGTGGTGGACAAAGTGACGCTGGGTCAAGTTTTCTCCGAGTACTTCGGTTTCCCCTGCCAATCTTCATTCCACCAATTGCTCCACAATCACCCTCACCTATCATCTGGGGCTGGTACAATAGGCCTTGGCTACAGGTATGTCAATTTTACTAGTAGCCTAACTCTCCATACAGGTGGTGTACCAGATTAATTCACCTGAAGAGCTCAACAAACTGTAGGAAACCCAAAGATGACCACACTATTGCAGTAAATAACAGTGGCAGCACCAGCATAGTAATAACGCAATGGGTTCAGATGTGATTATTTTTGTAGTGGAGAATAAAAAAATGGATATTCATCTCCAAATCATTTTAGTTTATTCGAAATTTGGTTAAGAAAACTGTCAAATCAGTCATATTTTTCAAACTCATTTTTACGCATTTGTAAAGATTCGGGTAAAGGTGATTCCTAAAATGTGTATACATTACAACATACACATAAGCTCTTCATTATCTAGTGTTCTACTAGCATTAACGCATCGAGTGAAAACAGTCCATGCAACTATACAACACAACCTGGCTTCAATGTGTAAATATGTTAAAATGGTATTATTAAATTCGCTACCCACTGCCATTACTCTAGAGATAGTGTCATAATAATAATTACAGACTTGCGTGTTCACACATATCAACACACTGCTGCAGCACGTGAATGTGTGCGTGTTCACATATTGATCCCATTGCAGGGAAGGACTGAAAGCAAGAAGTGCATATCTCTCAGGATCACCAAACTGCGTATTGGGGTTCACAACCTATAGAAATGGTCAGAACGCCTTATAATATATTAAATAAATAAGCAACGACTTACCAATAACATGGTGTATATTTGCAGTCCGCTCTTTGTGGAAAAAGATTTAGAACGGGTTTCTTTGTCGAGTTCGTAACAATTCCTGTATCTTGTCTTTGGAGTTTACCAGCTTGTGACACTGATGCCATGTTTAAATGGAGGTTAAATTCTTAAGATTTAAAATGCCATACTATATGTTCTTATAAAATGAACCATATTTTCGAACTACCATTCTCAACACCGTAAACGAGTATTTTCCCTCAGAACACACAACAATTCCAACTTTAACACAGTCATTTTGAGACAAACATTAGGTGCTTTCAATGCGGGCATACAGAGCGATACTGAGCGACTTTGATTTGAACATGTACGCAAACTCGTATAAAAATCTATACTCATAATAAATTTAATATTAGGTTTCCAAAGGAAATTTTGAAACATATTACAAACGTAACAATAATTTGAAACATTCAATACATTTATATTCAGTAAAAATTCCAGTACAAAAAATAAATGCGAATCTCGAAAGAGTACTACATATCAGAAACGGTGAAAATATCTGCAGAAAAGGAAAGTAGGCAACGAGCGGGAAAGGTTCAAACGTAAACCACAAGGAATACCTGTTAAGTGGGCAAGTGCCGACGTAGAAGGGTTGGCTTCTGACCCCCTCTCTAAGGATTTTGAACAAAAAATTGTATTGTATTTTATTTTCATCCGTTTTGCTACATAGTAACACTTGGACAAGTCATTTGGTAATACAAGTTAACAAAACAAATTTACAAAGTTACAAGCATACTTCCAACATTTGTTACAATCATAAGTAATATATAAATACAACATTTCAAATAATACACAAACTATTATATACAGCTCATGAATGCTATGACTTCCAAACATAAGTACTTGCACCATCCATTTTTTATTAAAACTAACTAACTAACACACGCAGTCACAGGAGCAAGACACAACACAAAGCACAATACACACATGAAAGTAGGTAGAATACTCCGATAGAAGAAGATAGGTGTGACTTGCATATTGAGGTACGACGTAAGAATGACAAATCCTGAACAGTTTTAATATTTAAAATTTATCATTATCATCATCATCATCATCATCATCATCATCATAAGTAATCTGTCAGACGACAGGTCCACAGTCTCTTCCAAAACAATTCCTCCACTTAATGCGATCTAGAGCTTTCTCCTTCAAATGACAGTATCCTCTTC
>NW_019742976.1:163071-173512 GCF_002891405.2 Cryptotermes secundus | reverse complement strand
CCACTTTCATATATGGTGTTCATTAGTTTTGTCAGTGTTTTCAAACCACCTTCTCCCAGTAACTTGAGCACATCTCCAGGTACATCATCATCTCCTGTAGCCTTTCCCTTCCTCATTTCCTTGATAGCTTTTTCCACCTCACTTTGTAAAATATATGGTCCTTTCTCGTCTATATCTACTTCTTCTTCCAGTTCAACTTCTAAGGTTTCTGGCCAATTAGGTCGATCATACAGTTCTGTAATATAATTTTCCCAAATTTTCAGCTTATCATTAAATATGATGAATATATATTTTAGTCATTTTAGTATAAAGACAACAGGGCATGCAATGAAGTATTTCGACGTACATAGAAAAGCACCTGAAGATGGCACTTTAGTGCTGAAACATGTAGTGCAAGAGAGAAGAGTGAGGTGAATAAATGTATGCACTGTAAGATGGTCAGAATAAATCATGGACTAACAAATTCATTTATCGTATAGAAAGAACGTTTGAATAAAAAGGATTTTAAGGCTTTTTTAAAAGCTGAAAAACCCACTGAGTTTTTTATTTTGTTTGGCACCTTACTATACAATTCTATCCCCATATTTACCACACTTTTTTTAAATAATGTAGTTCTGCAGAAATGAATATGAAAATCCTTGTTTATTCTTGTATTATATTATTATTATTATTATTAGAGGGGGTGGGTTTCCCCATGCACTTAGACCAGTTATTGGTCCATTGTGCGTTCCCCTTTAATTTCTACTGCCTCCATACCCTACCGGTACTGGTGTGTGCTATCAGCCCCGTTCAGCCAACAAGGTCGGCCGTCGGTACCTGATATTTCCCCCATCTACCAGAGGCATTGGAAACTACTTGGGCAGGAAATTGTTGCCTAATTTTGCTCAGAGGTCTCCTAGAGACACGAGGATCTTTTACGTGCTGTCCCTTGGAGGACTTGTTCCCTGAATTTTTCCGCCCTTAAAAATTCCACGACCTCCACCGGGTTTGAACCCGTGTACCTCGAGTCATGAGGTGGGAACGTTACCCTTAGACTACGGAGGCCGCTTTCTTGTATTATAACTATGAATAGTTATATTTTGGATCAAATCTGCTTTGTGCTTTTTTATGTAACATAACACCTCTAAGATATACAAAGAAGTGACTGTGAAGATGCCATAATCTTTAAAAAATTGCCTGCATGATTCTTTGTTTACCAAGTCCACTAATTATTTGCAACACTCTCTTCTGCATTTTAAATACCTTTATACTATCACCTTCACCCCCCTCCCCCCAAAAAATAAAATATTATTCCATATCTCAATAACGATTGAAACTTTCCAAAATAAATGCTTCTTAACATATTTGAACTCAAAACTCCTCTTTGTGATTTAATTATTTAGGATGTTTTACTAAGTATTATTTGGCTATGAGTGGTGGTGGTGTTGGGATTTATTGTATAAATGACTTTACTTGCGATGTAATAGATATTTCAAAGTACTGTGTTGAAAAGGTTATTGACACCTTTGCAATACATATGAAAACGGATAGCAATGCAATTATGTTTGTGGGTATCTATCGATCGCCCAGTGGTAATGTACAAGAATTTATAAAACAAGTTGACGTGATTTTAAAGTTTTTATACAAGCCAAAGTTCGAAATTATACCATGTGGGGATTTTAATATAATTTTTTTTATGTGATTCAAGAAATGTGCATCTAATAAGTTCATTAATGCAAACATATAACTTGTTTTATATTGTGGACTTCCCAACTAGGACTGCAAAAGAATCCTACACGGCCATTGATAATATTTTTTTGGACTATAGTAGAGTAAATACCTACCATGTGCACTCTGTAAAAAATGGTCTATCAGATCATGATGTGCAACATCTGGTGATAAATAATGTGTTTGGAACTCAATGGAATAAGAATAAACCTGTTAAAAAGAGATTAATAACTAAGACTGGAGTCATGATGTTTAGGGTGGCACTACAAAATGAAACATGGGAGATGACCATTGTAGTATGGAGGTAGATGTAAGTTTTAATGCATTCTTAAACACATTTATAGTCATTTTTGAATCCTGCTTCCCCATGCAATTTGTGATGGATATGGGGCATAAAAATCTGTGACTGACAATCTGAGGGAACTTGACCTAATTTTTATGCTCTATTTTTATGCAGTGCATAAAATCAACGCATTACGGCGTCTTCTGCTTGTTTGTCTGTAAGTTTTATTTTTGAAATTAGTCAGTACATTTGTATGAAATCTAATGTGAGGTCTATATGAAAAGTTTAACTGAAAATTTAATTTTGGCCTGTATTGGTCCATTTTATTATTATTATTTTATTTATTCTGTTGATCCATACTGGTACAGCCATTGGATATACAAAAGTAAAAAATAGAAGACAATACAATATTAATAAATAATGATAAATAAATAAATAATACATGAAATTATTAAAAGTATTTCGTGATTTACGCAGTCAAAAGCCTTCTCCAGATCGAAGAAGATTCCACCTACTTTTTTTTTTATTGTTAATAGCTGCTAAAACTGTATTTATTAAGTTATATGAAGCTGTTTCAGTGGATAATTTGGGGTGAAATCCAAATTTTAATCATATTCTGTAAGAAGCTCACAGTGAACTTGTCGGTTTTCACAAAAAATGGCTGGTGATACAAAAAATGCTAATCTCCAACTGACAAAAATTATGAAACATAGATTTCAGTAAATTTAAATATTTGTTGATGCGAGATATATTTAATGACATATAAAAAGAAAAGCTCTGTTTTCATGCAGTTTTATGTTTGTGCTGTTTATTAGCTTTGTAATTAACTGACTTTTACTGCATATGCCTTCAATAAACCACCTCATGTTCCCATTTTTCTGACATGTGTTGGTGAAGAAATTAAAGAATAGGAGGAAATCAAGAAAAATTTATTAAAAATGTAAAGTTAAACTGCTTATTATTTTTAGATTACTAATACAGAATATTGGGTGGAGAATCTTCCTGGTAGCAGTTAACTGAAAGACCAAGAAGGAGATGGAAGAATAATATTAAAATGGGTTAGAATATGAACAGTATGATGAAACAATTCAGGATAGGTTCAAATGGGGAGCTTTTGTGTCAACACTGTTGAATATTTGAGTCCTATTACCAGATAGTTTATTTATTTATTTATTTTTACATCTGTTGATCCATACTGGTACAACCATTGGATATAGAAAAGTCAAGTTATTTAGCCTCCACATCTGCTTGTAAAGCAAGTACAATGGTAATTTCTGTATAACCCAATAATATGCCAACTGAAAACTACTTTGTATCATGAATATGAGACTGCATTGATAATTTCTTTCAGTATGTGATGTATAATATTTCAGTACGTCAGAGATCTTTGAGAACTTACACTCATCAGTTTTCACAATACAGCAACCAAATATGCCTATATTCTGTAGAATTCCCATACAAAAGAACTCTGTGGCTTTAGTCCGCAAGTGAATTATACCAACCAAGCGACCGCTGCTTGTCAGCGAAGTTAGTGCCAACTTTAGCAGATAGAGGGTGTCACGTGGTCAGCGCATTGAATCCCCACGGCCGCCAATTTCGGTTTTCTAGACAAAGCTTTCTACAAAATTTACATATACAACAATCATTGAGAATATGTGTAATAGTGTTTCATTATTTCATTATATTCTTCTGATAAGCTTCATCAATACAAAATTATGCCACAAGGACCACAACCCCTTCTTTATGCTATGACAAATTTTCTGACCCTTTCTATCCATATAACTTTTAAAGGTATACTGAAAACCATCTCCACAATCTGCCCATTCCACCAAATTAATGTGTCCTGCATTCCTCACTGAATTTCTGTTGACCATTTGCCGGTATTATAACAAATAATATGTCAAGTACTTCTTTTGTAAACCAAAGATATCACAATTATTTAATATACCAGTTCAAATTTTAATCTAATAACAGGAACCATAAGTATTATTTTCTTCATAATCATAACTTTCATTATTTATAAGTCTCCTATCAAATTCATATGCACTGCATTGTTTCAACACTATCAGAAATTCCACATAAGATGCTTACTAACTATGATTTTTCAGAGGAAGTGGTTTAGTGATAACTTGCATCCTACATTGTACCAATTCATATCACATATGATGTAATTCAGCAGTGAACATTCTGAAAGAGTTGATTTCTAATATACATCCTACACTACTCTGAAGCATACCACTGGAACTTGCACTACAGACGTTTTTATAATCAAGCCATTTCTATGAGTGAGCACTTTCATATATTTGAACACCAATAATGATTTTAATTCATTTTTGTATTAGTATAATAAACTCATAATTAGCATATTGCTAGAGAAGTTTCTATGTAACCACCAATATCATCAGCTATAACAAATCTGGACTAGATTTCATGATAACATATTTATTACTTGTGTGATATTGAAAGTTGTTGTATAATTCTCCAGTAATGAACGTGCAGAAGGACTGTAAAGGAACATTGAGACTGTTCATATTTGGTTTTACAATAATTTCTGGAATTGTTCTTCTAACTGTATGTTACATAATGTGTCCAATACTTCTTTCAAAGGTCCGTGAAGAATCGTTTGTTAAATATATTATATACTTTATGGGTGCATTTTTACTGTGGATACTGGTAATGGCTTTTGCATGTTGTTTGTGGCATATTAATGAAGTGTGCCTGTGTTGCTTCAGAAACCAGTGGAATCAACAGAAAATCAAGGATGGTGATGTGGAAGATTCTGAGGATGTCATATGATTTGAAACCATTCACATACAATCCAAAAATACTCAAATTTCTTATATAAATGAATAACAGATAAAATGGCATAGTGAGACTTAAATTGCCTAAGATATGTACATGCTCAATGTAGCTCTCATCCTTTAAAAATGTGTTTAAATAAAAAAGTTATTGTGCTTTATTTCTTTCCTATTATGATGTATGAGTAAACTTAGTCAGCAATGTCAATTCCATAACCATATATATACAAAAATCTTAATTTTATAACAAATTCTTTTATTCAAGAAAGTTTGTTGGAATGATGTGAACAAGAAGAAATATATTTCATTCACTTCTTCCAGAAACATTAGTGGCGGTTTGCATTTCCAAGATTATGTATTCATTTATCACTTCTACCTAATAAATTATGTGGAAAATAAATATGAATGGAAATGATGGTTTTATCAAAGGAGTATTTAAAGAATATTTTGTAGTATTACATATGCATATATCTGTGCAACTCAGGTGTCTCTACATATTAGATCATAAATATAAGGTATTTAGAACATAGTAATACAGTATTTTAGAACTTAATCTCACACATTCATGTCACTTCATTAGTTACTACAATGAATTAGTTTTTTGTTTTTTTTTAGACATTAATTTAATTATACTGTTATGTTGAGTTTGGAAGCAGAAAATAATTTTTGTACAGCATAGGGGACCTTTCATTAAAGTCTTAGTGCACTTGAAGCATAATTTGTATGTTTATACACAAATAGCATTTGAAGTTGTTATGAGATCGTGTTTTGATACTTTATTAATCAATATGAAATCATCCTACTTCTTATATGTAATATTGATCACAGACTAATTAAAGCACAACATGTTTACATTTGTGTTTATTTTATAATTAAGGAGTATAGTTGAAATGCTGAATTAGTTATAAATGACATGTTCAAAAAATTGTAGATAGCTTTCAGATTTACGTTTGTTCTCAGCATCCATATCTGGAAATACAACATTTTCTAAAGTGTAACAAACACAAGCATCTGTCAACTTTCACAGTTGATATCAATGTTGCCTCCTTAAATGTCAGAGTACAGATTTCTCTCATATTTCACTCTTCACAAGCTATCTACTTAAGACTGGGTGAACAAATATCATGTGAGAAACAGCTGCAAATATGTCTAATTGATCACAAGGCATTCTTAAGCATGACATGTTTTGGGTGAGTGCCATGTCTGTCAGCAAGTGGCTAGCAACATTAGTGTTCACTGTTAACAAACTCCGAAGCAAAAAGAAGAAATAACTGGAATTGAAACCTAAAATGATACATGAACCATAGACACCACAATTTAAGGCATATGTTAATTTTTTATTCTGTCTAAATACACCCTAAACTGTAAAATGTTCCAAACAAGAGTTATACCATGAAAGATAAAAATATTTATGGATATTTGTGTGAATGGAGAAATTGTATGAACGATTTTATTTCGGTATAAAGAGGGCTTAAGAAGCCTTTGTTGACATTAATCTGCCAGTCAAGTAGACTTAAGCAGTAGCACTTGTGATTTATATTCATCCTGACTGAGATTTTTTATTCTTTCTTCAGTCTTCTCAGGTAAATACCAGAATAATGCTTTAAATTAGGCTGCAACCACTTCTTTCCGCATCCTTTCTAATGAATTTTTACAATCATTTAATCATTTGTCGCTATATAGTCCGAACTACTGTCATCGTTGTCAAATGTACTTGCTCAGATTTTCACTATGGAAGGATGTAATAACAACACAAAAGACAGTTTCAAAGAACTGTATAAAGAAATAAATTTTTTCATAAAATAATGTATATTATTTTCTTTAAGCAAATTAAAATGAAAAACATTTTAAATAAATTGGTTCACATTTCCACATAATGCTAGCAGTCATATTCTCAAGAATGACTTCTTCTTCTATTCAAGATAAAGGCCTGTTACCTTTACTGAGATCTCTTCTGGCATGCTGGGATATCATGTAATAGGTCATGGCCACTTCCTTTTATGCAACTGTTAATTCACAAACCATAATGACCTTTTCATTTGGTACTCTAAAACCTTTATAGTTTAGAAGTATCATCAGATAAACTAAAGATGAAGCGATGTACATACATTTTCAGAAAATATGATAATGGTCACACTGTATTTGTATTTTGTATTTGTATTTGTATTTATATTTGTTCAAGAAATCCAAAAAAGGATATAGAACATGTCACAGAACTAAATATAAAACAGGATACATGCATAAATTACACGACTAGATAGTACAATGAATCAAACAATAACAAGTTTCAAAGATCCAAAAAATGGATATAAAACATGTCATAAATAATACAAAACATAAAATACTCAGTTATGCTTATCTGGATCCAACAGTATTCAACAATAATAAGTTACAAAGATCCAAGAATGGATATAAAACATATCATAAATAATATAAAACATAAAATACATGCATAGTTATGCTCGTCTAGATGATACAAGAATACAATAAATACTAAAATTTATCTGTTTAAATATTCTTCTACAGTATAAAATGTATGTGTATTCAAAAAATATCTTAATTCAACCTTAAACTTTTTAAAATTATGAGATGAGTTCTTGATCTCTATGGGCAGTTTATTAAACATTTTTATACCCGCGTAGTAAACTCCTTTTTGAAAACTAGTTAAGTTAGCTTGAGGTAGATAAAGATCTTGTCTATGTCTGGTATTTATAGCATGAGAGTCAATATTTGATGAAAAAAGATGTTTATTCTGCAATACAAATATTAACAATGAAAATATGTATTGCGATGCAAATGGTAAAATGTTTAACTCTTTAAATATGTTTCTACACGAAACTCTGTTACCATNATAAAATTATTGTTATAATTTATTGTAAAAGTATCTGATATTGTTGCCTTGGTTTTAAATTGAATACAATGTGTCTTATTAAAATTCAGGGATAGTTTATTTGCTCTAAACCATCTATTTAAAATTTCAATTGTTGTAAGAATATTCCTACTAAGATCATTTATATTAGAATGTGAAAATAAAATGCTAGTATCATCAGCAAAGATTACGGGTGTAGAAAATCTATTTAATACTTTAGGCAAATCATTTATATATATGAGAAACAACAAAGGTCCCAATACCGACCCTTGTGGCACTCCCTGCCTAATATTGAGCCATTCTGAGGATACTGTATTTACATCATTCTTATGTATTACTGTTCTGATATATCTGTTACTTAAATAAGATTCATAAAGTGCTTGATCTTTCCCAGTAATACCATAAAATTTAAGTTTGGTCAACAAAATATCATGATCAACGCAGTCAAAGGCTTTCTCTAAATCACAAAAAACACCTGCCACTAATTGTTTGTTGTTCATAGAATTTAAAATCTCTGTAGTCAATTTGTAAATTGCATTATCTGTTTTTAATCCTTTCCTAAATCCATATTGTTCACTACTTAGGATATTATACTTATTAAGATGTTCTAAAGTTCTTGTATATATTATAGTTTCAAATATTTTTGAGAAAGATGTCAAGAGTGATATGGGTCTATAATTAGTCACATCCCATGTATCACCATTCTTATACAGAGGATTTATTATCGCATATTTTAGTCTATCAGGAAAAACTCCTCCCCTTAACATTTTATTGCATATGTAATTTATAGGTGAAATTATAAATGGCGAGCATAATTTTAAAATAATAGATGATATCTCATCATATCCACAAGAATTTTTTGGTTTAAGAGATTTTATTATATTCTCTATTTCTTTAATTGTAGAGCAGTTATAATTTATATTTGGATATGAGTTTATAAAATCTTGATTCATATAATGCATAAAATTTACTTCATTTTTTTGATCATTCATAGGTATGGAATTTTTATTAACATGTCTTTTTATTTTATCAGCAACATTGGCAAAATATTTATTAAACTCCCCTACAACCTCTTGTTGATTATTCAATATTTTACCATCTATTTTTACTGCACTGATTTCTATCCTGCTTGTACTCCTACCCACTTCTTTCTTTATAATACCCCAAGTAGTTTTTATTTTATTGTGGGAGTATAGGATACATTTATCATACTCCATTCTTTTTGCCTTTTTTATAACAGTACTCAGTAGTTTAGAATAATTTCTATAATAAACTCTAAAATTAGGATCCTTATTGTTTCTTAATTCATTGTAGATTTCTCTTTTATGTTTACAGGATTTCATTATTCCTGGTGTAATCCATGTATTGTTTTTTTGAACACTTTTTTTCTGAATTAGTGTTTATCACTAGCTATGCAATCAATGTTGTGTCACACTAAGCTACACTGGGCAGAGCTATATTTGAAAAATAAACTGCATGATGCAAATGCTTCTTTTGAAGCTGATAGTTTTTCATCTGTTCAAGAAATTCAGTGTCTTTTATCGAACTTGAAGGTGTACTGATGTTGTTCACGTGGCTCTGGGATTCCCTAAGTTAGTTGTATTCAGTTTATTCCTTAACACCATATTTAAGAGCCACTTAAATATTATCATCCCATCTATGCCTCATCATCATCATTTATTTACATTCCATAAATCCACTACATATAGGATAAGGAATTAGTCATTGATAATACAAATAACACTACATAGAAATAACAATATAAGACTCATTACATTATTCAGTACCATAATCACAGTTAATTATTGGAGTCAAATTTACAATCAAAGTATTCTTCCAAGGAATAAAATGAGTTCATCAACAAAAATCTTCTTAAAACAATTTTAAAATGTTGAGCCAGGTTCCTTATATTAGGAGGAAGCCAATTAAAAACCTTAATACCATGGTAATACACTCATTTCTGAAATACAGTCAACTTACATGTAGGATAATGGAATTTATTATTATATCTTGTATTCCTATTATATAACTCAGAATTTAACTTAAATTGATCTTTATTATTAACCACAAACATTGCAAGAGAAAATATATACTGAGATTGAAGGGGTAAAATTTCCAGTTCCCTGAACAATTCCCTACATGAGTCTCTGCTCCCAGAGTTCATTATAATTCTAATCGCCCTTTCTTGCAACCTAAAGATATGAATACTATAAGGGGAAATACCCCAGAAAACCAAACCATAGGTCATAATTGACTTGAAGTAAGAAAAGTAAATCATTCTTAATGTACCCTGAGACATGTAAGATTTTAGGGCTCTAATCACGTAACATGCGGAGCCCAATCTAGACATTAACCATTCCACATGTCCATTCCAAGACAATGTGTTATCAATAATAAGCCCCAGAAACTTAGTATTTGTAGTGTTAACAATCCAATCATCATCATCATCAATATGAATATCCATCGGCTGGCGGTTCTTAGTCAGAAATTCGATAAAATGTGTTTTCTCAAAATTTAATGACAATAAATTATCTTGAAACCAATCATTTATGTTTTTAAATATTAAAGAAGCCTTGAATTCATAATCAGCAGACCTAGGGTTAGTAATGACTATGCTAGTATCATCAGCAAAAATAACGGGGTTTGACTTGTTCGATATGATATAGGGCAAGTCATTTATATACAACAAAAACAACAAAGGACCCAGAATTGAACCTTGGGGGACTCCGTTTTTAATTTCCCCCCATTCAGAGTACCTCAGACCGTTATTCACAACAACTCTCT
>NW_019742976.1:129610-162634 GCF_002891405.2 Cryptotermes secundus | reverse complement strand
CTACCGACAGACAACACACGTCAACAACATTATATTATATTATATTATTATATATTATATATTATTATATATTATATTATATTATATTTAGAATCAGTCTTAATTAGTTTTTTAGGGAAATTGGAATAGACCTTCCAAGTGGTCTCCCCGTCTCTGAGATCCCAACATCTTCTCGGCCCTCTTTTCTCAAACATATTCAAACCAAGATTATAATTATTTAAATTAGGCATTAACACAGGAAATAATTTCAGTCTTTTCAGTGCTGAACATGGTGAAAGCAACTGTTGTAAAGACATTTAAACCATAGAAATTGGTAAGTGAACTACATCTCTTTGCACCATACAGCCACTTCTTGGTTGGTGCAAAATAGTAATGAAAGCATTCAGAGAATAATCAAAGTTCAATAAAAATAGTCAGTATTGAGTACTGCAAACCATAACTTCTACAAAGAAAGCAGTCTTCTGGAATTTGGCACCGTGTATAAGTGGTGTTAACCGACGTTTCGGAGGAACGTATCGCCTCCATCTTCAGGGTAGAAGAAAAAGTATAAGAAATCTGCAAGCGACAAGACCGTGAGAACGGTAAAAGCAGACTGCTTTCTTCATAGTCACCGCCGTGAAAGCCTCAAATCTTACATAACTTCTACAGTTTACTTCTTGCCAGTAATATTTGGACAAGGATCCAAAAGGATTGTGGGATTGACAAGATGTAAACACCATATTTTGGTAATGCCCTCAAAATCTCATCATTCTTATATACTAAAGGGTTCTGACGTTGGTGTATAACACTCAGAACTACGGGGTTTTCGGACTTTGTTAACTGAGGTTAGCTCCTTCTAAGGGACCCAAACAGAGTGAGTGTCTCCCCCTCACCTGAGGACAGAAACAGGTCCATTTTCTGAAACGTTGTGTCTTCTAGTTTTTACACGTAGAATACCAGACAATGGACAAAGTCTGAAAACCCAGTAATCCTCAGAATAATTTTTTATTTAGAGGCATGTATACACTCCTGGCAGTGGAGATTTCATACAGCCTATCCTACTTCACATTTCCAACCTATCATTTCTAAGGCTACTGTTACACATGAAATTCATTTAGATCTCCCACGATGGTATATGGAACCCTTGCTGCAACCGTCCATGCTTCTGTATCCAGGAAATTATGAACATGACGTATTATCCATTTGTTCAGTAGAGAGAGGATGTGGTTTAATATCCTTAGTGTGACTCATAAATCTGATGACAGAGTACAGCAACTGAGATCTAGGAACCTGCATGGTTTAGCAACAGTATCATGTAGGTACTTTGGAATGTCTTTTCAGTTCAGAGTTAATTTAATGTGTGCGTTCTAAAAATAATAAGTGAACAGATCAAATTTAGATCGTTCCTGTGCAAAACTGTAAACAGTCTACTGCTATGTCAACATTAACACCATTCTGAAAGTTGACTTTTGCAACGAACTAGAAAGGCTGCAAATGAGGCACTGTAGTTGATGTGTGAAAAATTATCATGTGTTAGGGTTCAATAACAAATTATAATACACATAAACAAATTCTCTGACAGATACATAAATTCATCGCTTAATTCTGTCACAATGAGCACAGTGAAGACCAGTTTACAAAAGACAGGAAAAATACTTTTTTGCTTTACACTACTTGTGGGAATTGTCATGTTTTTATGGTGCTTTATACGATGTCCAGATAATCTCTCAAAACTCTATGGTCATACAGAAGTTTATTATAAATATGTTCTGTATTTCTTGTGTGCATTTGCTTTGTGGGTGTTATTATTGGCTTGTTGTTGCTGTTTGTGGCGTGACAGTGCAGTTTTTTTATGCTGGCACAGGTACCAGAGGAATCATGAAAAAGATAACACCAGTAATAAAGACAGCATGAAAGATAACCTTAATAAGAAAAGTAAAGGAGGCTGTAAAATGAAAGTACATGAAGATATACCAACTTCAAATGTCACAATGTCTTATATAAATGAAAGGCAACTTGAAGTGACCAATGTATGCAGCAAGGTATGACTACAAACTGTGGTCAAGGCAAAGCAGTGGACACAACTTTTTACAATTATATGATTATTACAGCAGTTTTATACTTCTTTATACTTCAAGATCACTTTATTTGTATGCTGCAGTTTAGGGCTTGTAATTATAAGACTGAATGAAGTATTTGGAATCATTTAATATCTCTCAGTATTCTAATTTAAATGGCACACTGGCCTGATAATCATGCATAATCTGGTACTCAGAGAGGTTGCTATTGCACTTGGTACTCTTACTTTGGGCACTGTACAGAACTGGCCAGTCCATCATCACTACAATAACATTTAAAAGTTAATAACAATGGCATGTTAATACAATTATTGACTTTTTAGCCATTGTCCATTGCCCTATTTTTATTTAAAACATTGTTTCAGAGACTGAGCTCTGCATCCATTCTCAGATACTCGTATAAAGCCTACTGATTTAGGCCCAAATGAGAGAGGTATTGTTTTAAATAAAAACAGGATGGTGGATTATGTCCAAAAAGTCAATAATTGTAATCACATCAACATCATGGTGGAGACTGGCTCCAGCAGTGTAATCTAGTACTCTATGGAGAATGAGAATGGCATTATTTACTCATTCCTTCTACTCCATAGATGAATATTTCAATGTAAACAAACAGTAACTAGTATCAATTCTATGCTAAAGTGTATTCTCAAGCATGTTACTGTATCATTTTGCTTCTTTTCAGACTGCTATATATATCCTACTAGCATGGTAACAGTAATACTTATTATAATCTTACTTACTTTTTGAACAAAACTATTATTGTATTGATATTATGTATTTGTACTTGACTTGTTCCATATCCTATGGTGTCAATCAGAACTTGGATTTATGGAACATAAATAAATTTAAATTCAACATATTCTGTGCCAAATATTTTCTGTGAAAGTTTTACAGTTTTCAAGATAATTACACAAAAGTGAGCAAGTTCACTTTATGCATCATGTTCTAACTAACATGGTCAAAGAATTTTTATGGGATGCTGTGCATAAGTCATTATGTCAGGCCATCTATTACAGGAGAAAAAGAACAGTACAGGAACAAAGATGGAGGAAGTAAGCAAGGTCAGAGGAGGTTGAGGCACTATGCTACGAGCTGGAAGGTTGCGGGTTCAAGTCCCGATGAGGTCACTGGATTATTTTTCAATTGACCTAATTCTTCCAGCTGCACAATGGCCCTTGGGTCAACTCAGCCTCTAACAGAAATGAGTACCAGGAATATTCTTGGGGGTAAAGGGCAGCCAGCATGTAGGGCTGACAACCTTGCCACCATCTATGAGTCCACTGTCTAGAAAATGTGGGAACCTCAACATCTCACAACCCTATGGGACTCCATAGCCTGTTACAGGGATACCTTTACTTACTGTTTTACTTTTTATTGAAATAGTATACAGACACAGAAAGAATAAAACTGAAAAAAGAAACTTCACAAGTTATATTTACTGGAACAAGAATGCATTAGAAACAGACTGGGAATATATCACAGATGAACTAATAAAGGCAGATAAAAAAGCTCAGGACAGCAGAAAATTAAAAACATGTAATGGCTCCACATACGTGTATGTTGGGACTGAAATTAAATGGGACACATCAGCTGCTGTTCTATGCTGATGATGTGAATCTACTGGGTGATAATATAGACATAAAGAAAAACACATTAATTTTAAATGACACCAGTAAGGAGGTTCGTCTATAAGTAAACACAGAGAAAACTATATATGTCACCATCTCATCACGAGAATGCAGGGCAAAATCATGACACAAAGATGGCTGACAGAAGTTTTGAGAATGTGGTACAGTTCAGACTTTTGGGAATGAATGTAACAAATTAAAACTTGATTCAGGAGGAAATTAAGAAGAGACTGAATCTGGGTAATGCTTGCTACCATTCAGTCCAGAACATTTGTCTTCTTGTTTGCTGTCCAAAAACATAAAAAGTAGAATATACAAAACTAAAATTTTGCCTGTGGTTCTGTATGGGTGTGAAACTTGGTGTCTGTCATTAAGGGTGGAACATATACTGAGGGTGTTTGAGAACAGGGTGCAGAGGAGAATGTTTGGATTGAACAGAGATGGGAGACTGGAGAAAACTACATAATGATGACCTTCATCACTTGTACTCTTAAGACAAGTATAATTAGAATGATTAAGTTAAGGAGCATGAGATGGGTAGGGTAGGTAGCATGAATTGGGGAGAAGTGGAATGCATGTACAATTTTGGTAGGAAAGCTAGAAGGAAATAGGTCACTAGGAAGAACTGGACATAGGTGGTTGGATAATATTAAAATGTATCTTAGATAGGATGTGCCAGAATAGTCCAAGACAAGGAGATGCTTTATCGCCACTCCTTTTTAACTTTGCTTTAGAATATGCCATTAGGAAGGTCCAGGAAAACCAAGTGGGACTGAATTAAACGGCACACATCAGCTGTTGGTCTATGCCGATGATGTGAATCTACTAGGTGATAATATAAAAACCATAAAGAAAAACACACAAACTTTAATTGACGCAAGTAAGGAGGTTGGTCTAGAAGTAAACACAGAGAAAACTAAGCACACGTATATGTTGCCGTCTCGTCACCAAAATGCAGGGCAAAATAATGACAGAAAACAGATGTTTTGAAAATGTGGCAAAGTTCAGATATTTGGGAACGACGATAACAACTCAAAACCTGATTCAGGAGGAAATTAAAAGGAGACTGAACTCAGGTAATGCTTGCGACTGTTCAGTCCACAACCTTTTGTCTTCTCATCTGCTGTCCAAAAACATAAAAATTAGAATATACAAAACTATAATTTTGCCGGTGGTTCTGTATGGGTGTGAAACTTGGTCTCTGACATTAATGGAGGAACATGGACTGAGGGTGTTTGAGAACAGGGTGTTGAGGAAAATATTTGGACCGAAGAGGGATGAAGTGACAGGAGGTTGGAGAAAACTGCATAACGAGGAGCTTCATAACTTTGTACTCTTCTCCAAGTATATTCAGAATGATCAAGTCAAGGACGATGAGGTGGGCAGGGCATGTAGCACGAACAGGGGAGAAGAGGAATGCATATAGGATATTGGTGGGAAAGCCAGAAAGAAAGAGACCACTGAGAAGACCAAGGCATAGGTGGGTGGACTACATTAAAATGGATGTTAGAGAGCTAGAATGGGATGATATGGATTGGATTGATCTGGCTCAGGATAGGGTCCAGTGGAGGGCTCTTGTGGACATTGTTATACCTCAGGGGGAGGGGGTGAGAAAATATAATTGCTTTAGTCTGGGGTTACTCTTTTTCCTAACATCGTCGCTGCACTCGGCTGTCTTGGTTAGGGTCGCTCGGGATTGGTCGTGGACAGGATGTTTCCGAACGGGAGAATCACAACTACCTGCGTACATTTCCCTATGTACACTGTCTATTTACATTAATATTTACATTCAGAAAAGGACCTGGTTAGGTCTGCTTGCATGACACTTCTTGCTAAGCTCTTTCTACCTTCTTTGTCGGTGGAGGGGAGGTGCCTCGAAACTGTACTCCTATCATCGTCTGCCACTCTCTGTTCATTTCTACCCTGTTCTACCCTGGCTCTCACTGGGTACACTGGAGACTGCCTTAAGATCACACCTGACACTTTTTATCATCACTATCATCTAACAGCATGGCGTATATGAGCAAAGAGACTTACTTGCAATACACATGTAGATTACTGCCGTTATCCACCCTCTTATGGTACACATGTCGACTAGAGCCTCCGGCTGACAACTCAATATTCTGTGTCAGATCCAGATTCCAAGTCCCCCGAAATTCCATAATTTATAGTTTTAACTTGCCAATTCAGCGTTGACGACAGAGGGTAGGTGACTCCTCCTCAGTGTCCTCAATTCTCATAGTAACATTCTAATTGGTTCTTATTGGTGGTTGTGGGCGGACCCCTGGCGTCTCATTGCTGTGTATGCGGTACTATTACGTTACTCCAGTGACCAAGTGAGGCAAGCTTCTTGCTACTTCGGGTACACATACATGCTGATCAGCGACATTCTTAACCTATTTGCCTGTCCAGGTGTTGACAGATTACTGTAATAACTGTAACACACTTTTCGCAAGTCTCTAACATTTGGGTAATACCTTCCAATCTCCAATCTCAAATTTGAGGCACTACAGACATGGTAATGAACCTTTGGGTTCCATAAAATGCTGGGAAATTCTTGAGTAGCTGCAGATTTGGCTTCTCCTCAAGAAGGGCTCAGCTCCATAAGTAAGCAAGATAGGATATGATGGTATGGACTGGATTGATCTGGGTCAGGATAGAGACCAGTGGAGGTCTCTTGTGAACACAGTAATGAACCTTCAGGTACCATAAAATGCTGGATCTGTCCAGTGATGTTCTTGAGTAGCTCCATAGTTGGTGGTTTTTCAAGAAGGGCTCAGCTCCATGGATGAATAATGAATGAATGGCTCCACATGCAGAAGTTGTAACAAGAGGCTGGAGAGGAGTGGGGGTTGTGGGGGGGGAGGGGAAAAGTATTAAAGTAAAAAAAAAAAAAGTGGCAAGAAATCACATTTTGAGACACTAGGATTTTTCTTTAATTTTTTTGGGAGTGAAATAATTTGGAAATATTACTTTGATGGCTTACATTGCTAGGGGGTATTTTGATAAAATTGGGTTAGGACTGCGTGAGAAGAATACAGTAGCAACTTGGAACGTGTGTATGATCTCAAGCCTACAAAACCTGTGCTGAGTGGGCCAGTTTCAACATTTCAGGATTCAAAACTAACAAAAAGCCCGAACTAAAAAAATTTAGTTGCTCCCCAGGAGTTACTGCATGTGAATGCTTTTGTTTCACTAGTGAAATAAACACACTGCATTGGAGACACAAGAACTCATATATGTTGCTTACTTTTATAACACTCTGATTTAATGTACTGGATGAGAAAAGTGCAGTTTCAGCAAAAATTTACTAAGCAATAATAATTTTAAACAGATGCAGCAGATACCTAGCGGTTGCCCATAATTACTTTGGCCACCTTCGTTATGACGGTTCCAAACTCCTGGGATGTGATGCCATGGAGTTTAGTAGATTTGTCAATGGTACACATCTTCTTAACAATACAATGTCACATAACAGGAGATAGTGATCTTGTTACTCACTGCTGTGTTAACCTTAAACCTTACATGTGCATTATTGCTTTACTCAGATATTTGTTAACTATTCATTCATTAGATATATACCAGCAGGAGCAAGTGACATGATGCTAAGAGGATTCTGCACAGGGATTAATTCTGGGACCCACTGTGTCTTTGGCATCCCATATTTTGGGGTATTATAGGATGCATAAGCTTGCCGATCAACTACATACACTATTCTAGTGTGTAACCACAAATGAACAAAAGAAGTCTGGTGCATAATTGTGGCAGTTATTTTATGGGTTCTCAATATAATCCAGCTTGGAAATTATCGTTGATAGATGGTACACATCAGACGATGGACTGGTCCCAAGAACACTGTAATAGATTTGATCAATGCATTGCCAGACAACAGTTCTCTAAATACAGTCCAACACACAACAATAAAGGAAGCCGTGTTTTGTATAGATCCGACCAACATGCCAATCAACTGGCTGGATAGTGATCACGTGATATGTGTTTACTGTAGGTCCATGTCCATTTCATGGCTATATAAGTAAGTGACAAAATTCATTTATGACACACCCGTGTGGAGGCAGGGTCGAATACCTCCACCGTGACCCTGCGAGCTGTAGGAGGCGACGAAAAGGAAAGTCTCAAATCTGGGACAGTAAAATACGGCCTCGAGTCCCAAGGGACTTGGACCCGAGAAAGACTGCGCTGGCATGTAAAAAAAAGATAGACCTGTCCTCTCGTCAGAGTGGACGTCCCACAGAAAACCTGTCCGTAACGTTCAACAGTAATAAATATCTGGTCATGAGCCCAGACGGGGCTCATCACCAAGACTTACTGACTGACTGACTGACTGACTGACTGACTGAACGTCAGTCACAATGTGACTTGGACTTGGACATTTAGGACAGTTACAAGTCAGTCATAAACTGGATGAGTGAGTCCAGAAGAATTCTCAGTTCCAGGGTTCCAGAGTGATTGAGGACAAAATAGCAAGAAGACTTCATAGTGATTTGAAGTGATAGTTTCTGTGTTGAGATCTGGTTGCTAGGAGATGACTAGTGAAGATGGAGAATCCTACTGCATGTGCAACAGTGAACTGGAAGGTAAGTAAATCGGTGAAAGTGCCGTATTTAAGTGTGATTAAGAGAACCTGTAACCGAAGTGCTAATAAATCCAATCCTCTGAACTAGAACCCGTTATTTTCATCACGTGTACCACCCTACATGTGACATTTTGGTGTCAGGAGTGGGATGGTACGTGTGACAATATCGGTCACCTGGAATGAGAACAGGATTTGTAAGATTTGAGGTTTTCATGGTGGCAACTATGATGAGTACCATCTTCTGAGACATAACGCCATGCAGTCCAGTAGAAGGCTTACTCCTGAATCCTGAAGAGGGCAACATTATGTTTCTCCGAAACATCGAATTTTTACAGGACTACATGGCATTGCATCCCAGAAGACAGTGCTCTTCATATTAAGATTTAACTGTGGTGACTGAACGAGAGCTACAGTATGGCATTTCAGATTTCCATGGCTATGATCGTGGGTGTTGTAGTCTGAGTTACAAGGTTAAGACACTGCATATTGAAGGCGGAGGCAATATGTCCCATCAAAACCCTGGTATTTATTTTCTTGAAGCACATTTATTGTCAGGTTAGTTTCTTCAGATCTGATGCTCTCACGGGGGTAGATATAATTATTATTATTATCATCTCCTGTGATGTCACGGCGTGAAGTTTGGTAGTTTTGTCGTCCCCTAACCTTCCTGTTCCCTCACCTGGCTTTCCACCTGCAGCGGCTGTTGCTGATGCTTCATTGTGTCTTTGTCGCTGTCTTCTCCCGCTGGTTCCACCTGACTCCACCCCTTTCTCCCTCTCTCCTTTTTTTTTTTTTTTATAGTTTTAACCTGTTGGGCGCTATTGAGCTTAGGTGGAATGCTCACTAAAGGTAGGCGCACATCTGCCGTCATCGGACGGACGGCACGGATCGGAATTTTTTGTGACTGCACACACCAGATTCGGAGCAACCGCATTTCTGACAGGTGGTCTTGCCTTCAAGATATGCTCAGTTCATAGCGTAACATCGTTAAGTGAAGTTCATCTTCTTGACTATTCTTTGAAAATTGTTTATTGATTATCGTGAACAGTTATGGATAGTGAGGAAGAAGTTGTAGTAACAAGTTGCTTGCTGGCAGAAGAGGAACAGAAACGGACACGAAAATGGAAAATTTGGGTTCACAAAATAAATAAGAAAAGAGTGGATTATGGAGAGTATCATACTTTGTTCCCTGATTTAGTTGATGATGACGTCAAGTTTTTTAAATACTTTTGTACGACTTACGCTAAGTTTTCAGAACTCCTGAACATCCTGAGACCACACTTAGTGAAGCAAAATACTAAATACCACCATGCAATAGAACCTCAACAAAGACTAGCAGTATGCTTAAGGTACGTATACAATATTTTTATTATTTGGCCTGTGAGACTATAGGCAGGGGAAACCGAAGTTCTCGGAGGAAACCTACCCCAGCGCCACTTTTGTCCATCACAAAATCCCACGTGCCCACCCGGGTTTGAAACCGGCCCGCCAATATTATAATACATTTCAGACATTTTTACTCTTAATGATTTAATAAAAGTAAATGACAACAAGTTGAAAAAGTAGCATTATTTAATGGGAACTTTCAGCAATGACAATAAGTTGAAAAATAGCAACAGTACTTAACGAGGAAATTTCAGCAAACTGTCTATTATAGCATCATCGGCTGTCTCAACATCAAGGGATGGGTTCAAGGCCTGTTGATGTTGGGCAGGACTGTGGGTCGCCGAAGAAATGACCGAGTTCGACGAATCCATTTCTTGTGCCAGTCGCATTTCCACGCTGTTTACCATCTGAAATAGTTGTCCCTTAATGTGAATTTGGTCCTGAAGTGGAAAGGTTTTCAGAGTCCGAGCCATATTAATGAAAAACTCAATTAACGGGTCAGTCAGTGGGTTTGTTGTGGGTTTCATTTCCTTAGACTTGAGATATTTGTCCAGAACTGATGCTGCAGTCGGTTGTGGCGTGGAGTTCCATGAAATTCGCTTCTGACGATCATATGTGTTTGAATGTGTGTTTGTGGATGATGAACGTTGTGTGTCACTTGTTGCTGGAGAACATGGGGGAATTTGAAATGTTGTAGGGGGGTGTTCTGATTCAGTTTCGTCCTCTTCTTCCTCCAAATTACTGCTTGCGTATGGAATTGAAGGCGTGAGGTTGGTCATTCGATCTTCGTCGTCATGTAGGTATGGAGTGAGGAACTGAAGCTCTTTATGAAATTTGGGTGGCTTCATTTTTGAAACTGCCTGCCCACTTTTCGTGTTGCGCAGATTCAATGCTTTGCGATGGTTGTCCCTGATTCTGGTCCATTTGGATTTGCAGACTGCACCTGAAACAGGTAATATGTACGAGATTATTAGCAATTGAAGTATGTAATATACTCGTACATACAGTATTACATGTACAGTCCAAAACCTGTTTCCGGCTGGCTGGCGAAGCCTGTCGCACTCCCCTGGGGCAATGATTCATGAATGACAAATTAAATGAAATGATTGTGGAGCATTGCTGGAATGAAATATGACAGGGGAAACCGGAGTGTACTAGATCCTTCTTTCTCACTGTTTCAGATTTTTGGCTACTGGGAACTCGTTCCGGTCACTTGCTTTTTCCTACCGGCTGGGTGAGAGTACAGTTCGCAAAATTGTGTATTCAACCTGCGACGTTATATGGACTGTCCTGAGGCCCGTAGTTATGCCAACACCTGATGAACAGTTATGTATCTCATCAGAAGAAGGCTTCCGTGAAAAGTGGAATTTTCCGAATGCGGTGGCGGCTCTCGATGGCAAACATGTGCAAATTCAAGCACCTCCACACAGGGGCTCAGATTTCTTTTGTTACAAAAAAATGTTCAGCACTGTCCTGCTAGCATTAGTCGATGCTAATTATAAGTTCTTAGTTACTGATGTTGGTGCATTTGGTAAAAACTCTGATGCTAGCATTTTCCGAACTTCTTATTTGAGTAAGGGTTTGGCAGATGAAAGTTTACACCTTCCTCCACCAAAGCTACCTCCAGGAGGAAATACTATCTTACCACATGTCACTGTTGGGGATGAAGCTTTCCCATTATGCACTTACTTAATGAGACCTTGCTCACGTGATGATGTGCATCAAAATGAAGAAAAAAAGATTTTTAACTATCGGTTGAGTCGTGCAAGGAATACAGCAGAGAACACGTTTGGAATATTGGCTCGAAAATTCAGAATTTTCGAACGCAAGTTGAATGTTTCCCATGAACATTCTGTTACAATTATTATGGCTACATGTTGTCTACATAACTTTTTAAGAGATGACACATGTCACTGGACTGAATCTGATTTGCAAGTTTCTCTTTCCAACGTGGAAGGTTTGAGAAGTCTCAGAAGAAGTGGTGGTACTTCACGTCAAGATGCTTTAGAAGTAAGGGAATGTTTCAAACAATATTTCAACTCAGATATAGGTTCCGTTGAATGGCAGCAAAGAAGAGTTCAAGCTGGACAGCGCCTGCCTTAATATATTATTCCTTACTGTAGCCATACTATGCTATAATACTAATTATATTGTAATTAAGTACTCTCATTGTAAAACTGTATTACCATTACTCTGTTACTGTAAAGTGTGTTGTAAAATGTAGTGCATTTTTATTAGTTCACTAATAACATCCCACTGTAATGTAAAATGTACATGATTAAATTGTAGAAGTACTTGTACTTACCGAGGTGGTTCATTCTCCTTCCAATCTCTTCCCAAATGTTGTCCCTTCGTTGCTGGTTAGAATAGTCAGGGTGTCTCAAATTGTACAATTCTTCATATTCTTGCACAATGACAATTAATTGAGCTGAATCCATTGGAAAATTCACCAGTTGTAAGCACATTGAATGAAAATGAACTAACAGCTGCTAACGGTGTGAGAGGTGAAATCCCGAATACGTTGTCCGCTCCGTACGGCCTAATCGGATTGACTGCCCCTCTCGGGAATACCCGTCGGCATTGCCGAACTCCGATACGTACGATGCGGACAAGTGAGCGCAGGCTCATTTGACACGATGTATGTAATAATAAAATCTGATCCGTCCGATCCGTGCCATCCGTCCAATGACGACAGGTGTGCGCCTACCTTTAACCGGAACAGTGTGGGAAGCTTGCCAAGGAACACAGGTGATTATGCTACCTCAGAAGATAGAGTTGAGACTGTCTCAGGATCTTTTTATGGGTCTCGCTCCGTCAGGGAGGCAGAAGTGTCTAATGATACGACACCATATGCACTTTGTAGAAGAGAACACTTTATTCTTTGAAGAAAAGAACAGTTCACACACACAACAATTCACTAGACAATGACACTTATTTGCAAACTGAACCACCAAACACTTACAAACTGCTCTAAAAATAATTTTTTTCTCTTTTGCTGAAATATTTTTGTGATGCTGAATTCGCGTCTGAATTATGTCCTAGCTGGACCACCACCTTTTTTGAAGACTGTTTGAAGACTGTTTTTCTGAAGAGATGTGAGCCTCTCCAGTTTCCCCGAAGTTCCCAAGTCACACCCTCAACTTTTGAGAACTGGCCAGATTTGAAGTAAGGGAGTTGACTATGAATCCGCTACCTCCAATCATCTTTACTCTACAGGCAATTTTTTTTTTCTTTAATGACTTAACGTAACTTTTGACAGGGAATGATGTATGCTGGCCATAACATCCCCTCCTGGTATGCCTACGTGTGACTTACGACTAGCAGAACCTGTCAAGAGTCAAATTTTCAAAGTGAGTCGCCGAGCGACTCTGGAACCAAAATTCCAAGAAACGCTGAACTAAATCACCAGGGGTCTGGTGTCTTTGTGTGGTCCATCTGGGAAATAGGCCACTTCGAGTGTGCAAGAGATGGGCTATGTCACACTCTGTGTAATTATTATAAAATACTGATAATTATCCATAATGAATTACAATTTGGGCTTGTGGGCCATTAGGGCGGTTATAGTAGAAAGGGACAGGCGTTTCGGAAAAACCTGCTAAAAAGGTCTATATGGTGTCACATACCAGAATACGGAAATCTTATGGCTATATTAGGTTTTGGTGTATCACAAGCAGCTCGAGCCCTACAATTCGTGACATGAAATCGTCGTCTCGAAATTCATTGCGTTAGCTCGATTTGTTATGTCTAGATTTACATTTATATTTATATTTATTTTCACTTCATGGATCCAATCACCTCCCCGTAGGGCTGGATATAAAGCACATCACACAATACAAATTCATGATGACTACACATCATACATCCTTGGTCCAATAAAATATATATTCAGTCCTCATGAACAGAACACACATACGCCACAATATAACCACTGTCACATTCGACCCTGAACAAAATCCCTCATATTTCCAACCATAACTCTATGTTGCACAATTGCACATCTTGCCATTCCCCACACATTGGCCAGCCATATCATCAATAAGAGTTTCATTATAACATATTAAAATTCATAACAAACACAAACATACATACGGCCACACTTAAAACAAGCAAGTCTGAAGCGTCTGAAGAGTCTGAACAACGTATAATACAAGCAGGCAGACCATTTATTAACTCTTAACATTTGAGCCGCTTGCTTGCTGGTCTAGTTTCGTCTAGTTGTTGGTACATTTAAGATTCAGCTGTTAGGCAGCCTGTTCAATTCATTCCTTGCATGCAGTAAATATGGCGGTCTAGAAGGTGTACAAGTTTGTACACGTGTTCGACCATAATTTATATCAGCTGCTAGCACTGTAAGTTTGATTGTGTTGTATGCGACACAAATGGCTTATATCATATTATGAAGTTAATATAATGAATTTTTAACAGGCCTGAAGGTGTTTCAGTAACCATGGAAAAGGAAAAGGAGAATTCGGACACATTCGTCAAAGTTTTGTCGAAAAGGAGCCGCAAGCGTAAAGCACAAGATGACGAGAACCAAATGGTAGTTGATAGAGGTATTGAAGGCAGACGTCGACCTCAGCATACCCCAGCCAAAAAGGGAAGGCTACGAAAAGGAGAACTTGCAGAAATGAGGAAAATTGCAGTACCTGGGCATCGCTACACGCCACTCAAAGAAAACTGGATGAAAATATTTGGTCCTATTGTTGAGCATTTACATCTTCAAATCCGTTTCAACCTTAGAACCCGTAATGTTGAAATTCGGACTTGTACTGAGACGGAGGATATTAGCCATCTTCAGAAAGCTGCAGACTTTGTTAAGGCATTTGTATATGGGTTTGATGTAGATGATGCATTGGCATTAATCCGACTTGATGATTTGTTTGTAGAGACATTTGAGATCAAAGATGTAAAGCCATTGAAGGGAGATCATATGTCCCGAGCAATTGGTAGATTGGCTGGTAAGGGAGGTAGAACAAAGTTTACAATTGAGAATGTTACCAAAACCCGAATAGTACTTGCAGATTCAAGAATTCATATATTGGGGTCCTATATAAACATTCAATTAGCAAGAAGGGCAATATGTAACCTTATTTTGGGTAGTCCTCCATCCAAGGTATATGGACAGTTGCGTACAGTGGCTAGTCGAAGATCAGGAAGGTTATAGTTTTGTTTATTAGGCAAGCAGTAGGTTTTTTCTGAGAGTTAAAAGAGATTGCAGTATGTTGATATGTTGGTAATGTGATGCTAAAAGGAACTCCACCGATTAACTCGCTTGTATTATAGAGTTTCATATTTATTGGCTTTGTTATTTGAAATGTTCCAGTCAGGTATGATTGCTGTGGAAATAAATGTTATGTTACCATCTTGACGTTTTATTGTTCAAAATAATGTTAGTGATATACAGCCTTCAAAAATGATTCCATTAAGTGCCTATGAAGGGCAAGCATTGTAGTGCCCTTCATTTTGACAAGTTCTCTATATAGGGTTAAAAATAATAAAATATAGTTTGAATTACCCATTGAATTTTATAATTATGAACGAATTCTTGAAATGTAATACAAACATTATGTGAATCCACATAGCTATGAATCAACAAGTTTTGACATATATGATGGTCTTGGTTAACACCATGTAGTTTGGTAGATAGATGGCACTGCTTTGCTAGGAGTTTGATGGCTGAAGATGCAGGCAATATGTAGCTACCCAACTACCGGACTGCATGGTTTTATAGTCCTGATCACCATATGAATTGTCACTTGAAATTCTAAAAATCTACAAGTTTTGACACATTTAGAAGTGCGATAGGTCATGACAGGTGAGCAGTCTTATGCTATAGCAATTCTGTGAGTGTGTAGTAGTTTGATATGTGAAGTGTGATTTGAAAACAGTCACCTTCAAAATGTCAGTATGGACTCCATAAGACTGATCCAGCTGCTCATATGCTCCTACCCTATTTCTTTAATATGAATTAATTTTATCCTCTCATCTACTGAATATCATAAATGGTCTCTTGTGTCTGAGACTGTATGAATTTTTTGTGCTTCCAGTCTCATCCTAATAGTTTCACTGTTACATTCTATTGCAAGTACTAGTCAGCGTAACATTTTGTAACATGCTAGTCTTTTTTTTTATTGTGAGGTTATGGTTTTTTTTTTATGCTAGTGGGGTGGGACTAAGTCCCTTGTACTGCGGCCACTTCTGGCCTATTGTACCAGCCCCAGATGATAGGTGAGGGTGATTGTGGAGCAATTGGTGGAATGAAGATTGGCAGGGGAAACCAAAGTACTTGGAGAAAACCTGCCCCAGCACCACTTTGTCCACCACAAATTCCACTTGACCAGACCCGGGATTGAACCCGGGCCGCCGTGATGGGAAGCCAGCGACTAACTGCTTGAGCTATGGCATGGCCCCAGAGGTTATGGTTACTTCCTTGTCCTACCACCTAGCTGGAGCACCATCCTATGTCAGCCATCTACGATTGTTTAGTACATTCCACAGCTACCGTTTGTATCGAGTCCAGCTCTACTACCTGAGAACACACACTGCTGTGATGACAAGGGACTCACTTAACATTGGAGTTTACACACGGGTAAGTTTTCACAGCTCTATTCACCAGTTTCAGTATTTTAAAGTACACCTTATTTGGTGGACATAAAATTTCCATTGTATAATCTGTAGCTAGATTATTAACAACTTCTCTCAGAGAGGGCTCATTCAGTTCTGAACTAGCAACAGTGTTTGATCATCCAAATGTGTAGCACAGTATGCATATTACAAAGTTCATTTTGCAATTTTCTCCCGTGTCCTGTGATGTCCACCTTCTGAGGTCCAAATACCCATATGTTCTCGTAACAGTGGCTATGAAGATGTCTTCTGGGATGTTACATTTTGTAATTTGGTGGATAGGTACCAGTGTTCTCGAATAGACTGCTGCTTCAGTTTTAGAAACCAACATAACTACTCAAGTGTTCTGGGACTGGAATTCGATAATTAAATTTCTTCATGATATGTTCAATCAGTGAACAGTGTAATATCTGAAGAATGCCATCTTCTGTGATGTGGCACCGTGTAGATCTTGTGTGAACCGATGTTTTGGAGGAACATTTGTTCACGTGAGATCTGCACTGCACCACATCCCAGAAGACAGCATTCTTCAGTCACTGCCTTGAAAATCTCAAATCTTACATAGTGCAATATCTATTTAATGTTGATACAGCTGCAATAAATTTCATATTATAGGTCATGGCTTCTCCCCAACTTCTTCCTCAAATGCAATTATTCTGTTATATCTCCAATGCTAAATGTAAGTTGACATAGTATTGTTAAGCATAATAAGATAAATTATTATGCACCTGGAACTGAACAAAGCAAAATATAACATGGAGAGAGCTTAACTAGATATCTGGTGCGGAGGCTTAGTATACCTGCACTGTAGCCCTGAGTCAAAGAAGGCTACAAAAACGGAACCCAATGCTTGGGGGGTATATTTCGGCAACCCTGTCACAGGGGGACATAAATACAGAGACATGGTCCTCCAGGTTGGGGGTTGGATGCAAGGCTGATGACCTTATGAAATGCAAAGAAGTGAAAACTGGATCAAATATGGTAGATTCTTATAGGAAAGCTATGGGTCTGAAAGGGCTGCTCTGCCAGAGATGATTAAATATAAATAAATTGAAGGGGCACACAAGAATGTAACCCTGATTAAGGAAAACTGATGGAAAGACATCTCACATACTTTCTCATATATAACAAACCTTAACTAAGTTACTTTACAAACAAAACAGACAGGGATGTTAGAATAGATTTATACATATGGAAAGAGAGAGAGGTAGAGATTTCCAAATGCAGACTTACTGGAAGCAAAATATGTTACACATATTTTGGATGTTAGCAAAAGTACCAAATCCATACTTGGCCTGGAATTCCAGAGTGATAACAGAGAGACAGAACATGTAAAATGAAATGCATTATTTGTGTCAATCAATGACTTATAAAATAATAAACATTTGTAATAATTTTGATTGTAACATTTTATACTCTCCAGTGGCACTTGTAAATGAAATTTAAACTTTTATTACCCAGTTTCAAAGTCCATGAAATTTGATAAATTTCCATCAGTACATCTTCCTGGATACAAAGAAATCCTACTAACAATGTTCCACCACACAACTATAGTAGAAAGGTAAAGTTGTCCCTGTACTATTCCATGAAGGCGTATGGGGGAGTCAATGTATAGACCCAAGTTTTCTTGACCTTGGCACTAGTTGGAGGTGAGTGGTCAACTTCACGCGACGGCCACTTTATGCCCCCAGTACCTATTGGATAGGAGGTTGGGTGGACCCCAGAGCTGGTCTGATGGCATACACAACTCAAATAACAGACAAAAATCCATCACCAGTTATTCCTTGGTTTTGAACTTGTAAATGTGATTTTTACTTCTCCCATTTCAAATAGTTTTTCTTTTGTTTCAGTGACCCATGTATATTTGTATCTATGAAGTTAAACAGTCTGCTATTTCATACTGCAATCTTATGGACTGTGACACATAGTCTGTTTCAGTGTCAACCCAAAACACCACAGAATCAATCTCCACCACTGTGATAACCTCTGATCACATAAAATCCATGACTTTTCAAGAAATTTATGATCCATACTGCATACCACTGAATAAAAAACATCACTTCAGTACTTGTTACAAGAGGTGAAAATCCTAGCAGAGGAAAAACAACTACAAGCAATATCCTTCATAATAAGAAAAATACAACATCAACCAATACATTTATTTAAGAAAAATGTATGGTAAAGTAAGAGTGACAGGAAAAGGTGCCTTATATTTATACAAGGATGAGATGATCATTGCACATACAAGCTTAGATTAGTCCATTCAACCCTTCTGTTCTGTAGTTAAGATTACTGAAGAATGCATATTCAATTCAAACAGTGGTTCTCAAATTTTACAACTTTACAGAAGTTCAAGCTTGCATTTACATTAATAGAAGTCAATTAAACATTACAATCCATTAGCTTATCTTTCTCACTTCATGACAAGTCAAGAATTTTTTGAATTTGAATTTTTGAATTGTGCTTTTACATTCAATGTTACTAGAAAGTGTTTGTGCTTTTACACTTCGACATTTGTAACAGCGTCCACGCAGCATATATACTGTGTACATTAAACAACGCCAGTGTTTTCATGTGTTTGTAATACGTGCCTCTGATGATGGTTTTTCTTAAACCGAAACATGTAAGGCAAGTGAGATAAAGAAGTGACCTAAAAACATTGTTACACTCGACGGATTTTTCATTGACTTTGTGAAGTCAAGAATTGGTTAAAAGTAGTGAGTTCACAGACTTACAATTATGGATGTGATCAAGTGCTGCCTGGTCAGGGCTGTCACACAATTTAGGGGAGAGTGATACATGAGCATGAAACAATGGTGAAATAATGGATGGGTGGGGGGGGGGACACAGAGGAAGACCTGATCTAATGCCACACTGTCTACCAGAAATCAACCATGAAGTCACTTAGGACAGAACCCAAGGCTCCATGTTGGGAAGCCAGCATCTAACTGCCTGAACTATGGTACTTATATATAAAGCAGAATGAATCTTCCAAAATTCACTTTATTCCTGCTTGATTTATGAACAGTGGTGCATGAAGGATATGTTCAATGAAGAACTCAGAAAAGAAAAAGACTTTTGGTGTCAGGTCTTAGACTACAAGATGTAACCCCAATGCTTGAGATGTGCAACCTACCTTGTTGGGGGCACAGAGAAGAAACAGGCAGTGGATAGGGAACATATGATTTTATCTGCCTTAGGAAATGCTGGCAAAATATGTGAGGTATGTGGTTCAAAATGAACTGATCTATTACATTTCATGTATATATATTGTGACATGGATGGTGTAGCAGGAGGTGGGGGTCGCGTGAACTCTGTGATCTCGCGAGTGATGTCACATACCCCCACTCCGTCCATCAGTATGCAACGCTTGGTAGACACCTCTTTCCCTGCGGTGATGTAACAGAGGACGCCACAGTTGCTACGTAGCCTGGCAGCGCTGCCCAGCAATGCCTTTGTAAACATGGCGGGGAGTCCGTGCAATGACTGTTCCTAGGCAGCTGGTAAACATGACGTTACGGAACAGTGGTGCCTATTATGTAACTGTTTTCTGTGTTGTCCGTAATGGGGCTAAATAAGGAGCAGCGAATACTATTCACAGTGAGTTACGAGTCAGCAGTCAGTCAGTCAGTCAGTCAGTCAGTCAGTGTGTGAGCAGGAGTGACAGTGCGGATGGAACAGTCGCAGAGTTCAGTTGTAGCAGAAAGAAGAATACCGGAACGTGTGATTAGAAGTGATAGCGTGAGAAGCAGATGCTTGGCTCATAAGAGAAATAATTGGGGGTGTGTGATACAGTGACACTGGAATAGCTCCCGTACCGTACTGTGAATACGTGTAGACTACTGAAGATACCTGTAGAGTGAAGAGATTTGTGTGTAGGGTTTGTAAAGTGTGTAAACCCATAGTAGACTACTGGAGATACCTGTAGAGTGAAGAGATTTGTGTGTAGGGTTTGTAAAGTGTGTAAACCCATAACAGTGTTATAATCAATTGTAGCCAAGACTTGTAGGTTGTTAAATAAACCAATTAACAATCCAAATGGCGTCTTCAGTGGCAAAACACGTTACAATATTTAAGAATTAAATGGTGCTGTTAAAGCATCCCCATTCTTTCAGTTATTCTGGACACAACTCAGGATAATTCCAGAACTGGTCAGCTGTACAAAATTTCTCATTACTGTTCAAGTAAACATGAAAATGGCCAGCCAAAAGCTCTGTATATTAGTGAACTATTTTTAGGCATCTATAAATTTGAAGGCCAAACAGCTGCTGCATTATCTAAACAAATTTTGCAGAACACTGTAGTTTATATCATTACAGAAGGGTGGAGACATGTCCTAGCATCATGTATCTATGGTGAGTGGCAAAAACTGTTGTTTCAGTATGGGTGTTATCTTGACAAAGGAGGCTCGTTTTAATGAGCTGAGGAAAAGGATGTTGATGAATTGCTGGAGTGCTGTGACAATGATATTTCAACTGACAAATATGAACAACTACTTAAAGAGTATATTGCTTTAACAAAACTGAAAGTGATGATGAAGAGGTTACCAATGATTACGAAACAACAATCTGTGAAGTGACAAAGAATATTTGTAAAACAGTCTAGCAAAAACTGGGAAAGTTTCCAAGAAAATGAAAGTGACTGTAATATGGGGCAAAGTAAGAAAGTGTCAAGAATGTCTGAACAAGATTTGGCATGACAAGCCAAAACTTGGGAAGCAACCACAGATGAATGACTTTTTAAAGTAGTCATGAGCAGGAGATTCACAAAATAATTATAGGGACAATTTACGATTTCCTTATCATCATCATTACTGTAAATTATTTAATAATCCTTTCAGTATCAGAACTACACAACATAGATTGTAGGCTGATACACAAATGATGATGAATTGGAAAGAATTTAGAACTATGTAATCATGGTGTAATTGAGCTACTATCCCAGCACTTGCCTGGAGGGATTGAGAAAAACCATAAAAAACCTGTCAGAATAGTAGTGTTCCAGCTGAGCACCTCTCAGATACAAGTCTAGAGTATTGCCACTAGATCAGTTTGTTCAGCCTTCATTACCAATACAAATTGTTTCTGTCGCCTAGAAAATACTTAACTTACTTTTTTTTTAATTGCTAGTGGGGTGGGACTATTATTATTATTATTTTGGAGGGGGTGGGTTTCCCAATTCACTGCGACGATTTGTTGATCTATTGTGCGTCCCCCTTTAATTATTCTACTAGTCGCCATGCCCTTCCAGTACTGGTGCTCGCTATCAGCCCCGTTCTGCCAGCGAGGTCGCCCCTCTCTGGCAGTGGTCCCTGATACTTGCCCATCTACCTGAGGAATTGGAAACTATTTGGGCAGGAAACTTTTTGCCTAATTTTGCTTAGAGGTCTCCTAGAGACATGAGATTCTTTTATGTGCTGTAAATCTACGACACGGGACACACGGCTTAAAAGTCCCTCCCAGAGGACTTGTTCCCTGAATTTTTCTGCCCTTAAAAATTCCATGACCTCTGCCGGGTTTGAACCTGTGTACCTTGAATCATGAGGTGGGAACGTTACCCTTAGGCTACGGAGGCCGCTTGGGGTGGGACTAAGTCCCTTGTACTGCAGCCACTTCTGGCCTATTGTATCAAACTTACTTACTCATGGAGCCGAGCTCTTCTGGAGGAGCCAATAATTCTGCAGCTATTCAAGAATTTCCCAGCATTTTATGGAACCCAAAGGTACATAACCATGTTCACAAGAGCCTCCACTGGTCCCATCCTGAGCCAGATCAATCCAATCCATACCATCCCATTCTAGCTCTCTAACATCCACTTTAATATAGTCCACCCACCTATGCCTTGGACTTCACAGTGGTCTCTTTCCTTCTGGCTTTCCCACCAATATCCTATATGCATTCGTCTCCCCCATTCATGCTACATGACCTGCCCACCTCATCCTCCTTGACTTGATCATTCTAATTATACGTAGGTCGTACCGAAAGTCATGAGCAACTTTTTTTTTTAATGCAACTTGGGAACAGCAGACGAAAGAGAGTACGGTGGTAGGTGAAACCAGCTGTTGTGTTAACCTTGAGTGTCTTGTGACGTCAATAGCTTGCATCACGTGACCGGTATCACCCCTAACAAAATGGCCGACAATGATATGTCGTTTCGCCAGATTGCTTAAGGAAGTGTGTGCATGGGTGCGAGCAGTGTTTGAAGATGGGTGAAACATTTTAAAGATGGGAACACCAGCATTGAAGATGAGCCACGGAGTGGTCGTCCTCGAACAGCCTCAACTGAACGCAACAAGGAAACAGAGGATGAGATCATTCAAGATGACTGGCGTGACTGTGGACACAATAGCCCGAATACTTGGAATACGGCACAGTGCAGTACAGGTGATAATTGAAAGCTTGGGCTATAGGAAAGTTTGTGCTCGTTGCGTCCCGCGGTTATTGACTGAAGACCACAAAGGTCAGCAAAAAGCCATCACCTCAGAACTGCTGCAGAGATATTGACACGAAGGCGATGATTTTTTGCTCTGTATTGTGACAGGTGACGAAAGCTGGTTTCACCATTTCGAGCCTGAAACGAAACGGCAGAGTATGAAATGACACCATCTGCATTCTCCATCAAAAAAGAAGGCAAAGACAGTGCCATCAGCTGCGAAGGTGATGGGCACAGTCTTCTGTGATGCAGAGGTGTTTATTCTGGCCGAATTCCTGGAACCTAGGTGAACCATCAACGCTCCTCGTTATGTCCAGACGCTGCACAAGCTCTGTTGTGCATTGGGCGATAAACGTCCTGGATGAAACATCATCCTGCATGACAACGCTGGCCCGACACCGCTCGCCTCACATTGGAAGCAATTGCAAAGATGGGGTGGGAAGTTCTTCCACACACCTCCTACAGCCCTGATCTGGCACCCTCAGACTACCATCTTTTCGGATTTGTGAAGGATCAGCTGCGTGGATGTTTTGAGACAAGGGAGGCAATTCAGAAAGCAGTGTGTCAGTGTCTTCTGATGGCTGGAACAGAATTTTACAGAAGGGGAATTTTCAAACTCCCAGAACGCTGAGAGAAATGTGTACAACAAAGTGGCGATTATGTGGAAAAATAAAGAAAGGTCTGTAGATTGAGGTGGTGTACTTGGTTTGTCAATAATAAAGCATGTTACTTTACAAAAAATTGTTGCTCATGACTTTCAGTATGACCCTCATACTTGGCGAAGTCTGCAAGTTATGAAGCTCTTAATTGTGCAGTTTTCTCCAACCTCCTGTCACTTCATCTCTCTTTGGTCCAAATATTCTCTTTAACACCCTCAGTCTGTGTTCCTCCCTTAATGTCAGAGACCAAGTTTCACACCCATACAGAACCACAGGCAAAATTATAGTTTTGTATATTCTAATTTTTATGTTTTCGGACAGCAGACAAGAAGACAAAAGGTTGTGGACTGAATATTAGCAAGCATTACCCGAGTTCAATCTTCTCTTAATTTCCTCCTCAATCAGGTTTTCATTTATCGTTGTTCCCAAATATCTGAACTGTGCCGCATTTTCAAAACATCTGTTTCCTCTCTTTATGTCATGATTTTGCCCTGCATTTTGGTGATGTGACAGCAAAACATACGATGGGGTACCCAAAAGAAACCAAACTAATTGTTTTGTGGGCAGAGCTTTTGTAGTCCACGTTTTGCCGCTATGAGCACATAGAGCTAACATTCTTGAGTCGATAAGCCGACTACCATTGCTTCAGAAGGTAAGGACTAGTTTCGGCAGAGTTTATAGTGACAACTGTTTTGTGTCATCGTCGTTTTTGCAATGGCTGATTTTCGTGAACATCATGCGGCGGTGAAATTCTGCTTTTTGCTCGGGAAAAGTGGAACAGAAACTCTTGAAATGTTAAAAACGGCGTACAAGGACGATGCTACGGGAAAAACTCAAGTGTTTGAGTGGTTTTCCCGTTTCAAAAATGGTGAAATGTCAATTGATGACAAACCTCGTTCTGGTCGTCCTTCCATGGCCCGAACACATGAAAATGTTGAAAAAATTCGTGAAATCATCAAGGAAGATTGACGACGGACCATTGAAGAAATTGTGGAGCTGTCGGGAGTGACTTGGAGTTCAGCGGCCAGATTTGTGGCAGTCGGGTGACTGGTTTTTCCATCATGACAATGCCCCTGCTCACACAGCCCTGTCTGTATGACAATTCTTGACCAAAAATGGTATGACCACTGTTCCTCACCCTCCATACTCACCCGACCTTGCCCCGTGCGACTTTTTTTTTTTTTCCTCGAATGAAAAGAGACATGAAAGGAAAAAACGACGGAGGCGCTGTCAAGCATCTCAAAAGATGAATTTAGACAATGTTTTGAAAAATGGAATAAAAGACTAGACAAGTGTATTAGTGTAAGTGGAGAGTACTTTGAAGGGGATTGAAGGTTTGTGCTTAAAATTTGAATAAATAAGTTTAAAAAAAATAAGTTCGGTTTCTTTTGGGTACCCCCTCGTATACTTAGTTTTCTCTGTGTTTACTTCTAGACCAACCTCCTTACTTCCGTCAATTAAAGTTTGTTTTTCTTTATGGTATCTATATTATCACCCAGAAGATTCACATTATTGGCATAGACCAACAGCTTACATGTCCCATTTAATCTCAGTCCCACCTGGTTTTCCTGGACCTTCCTAATGGCATATTCTAAAGCAAAGTTGAAAAGGAGTGGCGATAAAGCATCTCCTTGTTTTAGACCATTCTGGATAGGAAATTTATAGGACAAATGTATACCTACACGGACTTTACTATACGTTTCGTTTAAACACATTTTAATCAACCTAACTAGTTTCGTGGGTATCCCAAACTCTTATCAGAATATTGTACAATACTTCCCTCCTAACTGAATCGTAGGCTTTCTTGAAGTCTATGAATAGCTGATGTACTGTTTCATCGTACTCCAATTTTTCTCCAATATGTGACGAATGCAAAAGATCTGATCTGTAGTTGATCTGTTACGTCGAACCCCACACTGATGATCCCCAATAATTTCATCTATATATGGACTTAACCTTAAGAGGAGAATATTGGATAAAATTTTGTATGAAGTTGATAGCAGTGATATCCCCTGATTATTACTACCACCCTTCTTGTGAACTGGTACAATAATAGACTCCTTCCACTGATCGGGCAATTTTCTTTATGCCAAATAGAAATAATTAGCTTGTGGATCTTAGAATGTAATATTTCGCCTCCTGCTTCAATAAGTTCTGCCAGAATTTGATCACTACCTGGCGATTTATAGCATTTCAATTTTGCAATAGCACTTTCAACCTCAAAAGGGCTAGGATCAGGTACTAACGGCTCAGCTGTATGGATTTCTGCCTGCCTAACATCACTGACCCTACGTACATTCAATAACTGATAGTAGTAGTTCCTCCACCTGTTCAAGATGTGGGAATCTGCAAGCAGATCACCATTCTCATCCTTCACAAAGTTACTCCTAGGTTGGTAATTCCTCTTAAAGTCATTTATTCCTCTATACACGTCTCTAAGGTTTTTGTTCTTACTGTTCATTGCAAGCTCATCAATTTTGTCTTTCAGATATTCCCTCTTTTTGTTCCTGAAATTCCTGCCGGTTTCACGTCTTATATTGTTCAGATTATCCCCACTGAACTTGCTTCAATCCTGTAACCATTGCAATTTGGCCTGCTTTCTTTGATCTAATAATTCTGAGCATCCTTCGTTGAACCATGGCTTATGCTTCTTCGGTTCATAATAACCAACTCTCTTTGGCAGACATTTGTATATTCTAATAGTTTCCCAAGCTCTGTTTCTAAGCTTTCCAAAGCTGCAAACCTATTTGAGATTTCAACACAATACTGCTCTTTACTGTCTACCTCGNTTTTGCAATAGCACTTTCAACCTCAAAAGGGCTAGGATCAGGTACTAACGGCTCAGCTGTATGGATTTCTGCCTGCCTAACATCACTGACCCTACGTACATTCAATAACTGATAGTAGTAGTTCCTCCACCTGTTCAAGATGTGGGAATCTGCAAGCAGATCACCATTCTCATCCTTCACAAAGTTACTCCTAGGTTGGTAATTCCTCTTAAAGTCATTTATTCCTCTATACACGTCTCTAAGGTTTTTGTTCTTACTGTTCATTGCAAGCTCATCAATTTTGTCTTTCAGATATTCCCTCTTTTTGTTCCTGAAATTCCTGCCGGTTTCACGTCTTATATTGTTCAGATTATCCCCACTGAACTTGCTTCAATCCTGTAACCATTGCAATTTGGCCTGCTTTCTTTGATCTAATAATTCTGAGCATCCTTCGTTGAACCATGGCTTATGCTTCTTCGGTTCATAATAACCAACTCTCTTTGGCAGACATTTGTATATTCTAATAGTTTCCCAAGCTCTGTTTCTAAGCTTTCCAAAGCTGCAAACCTATTTGAGATTTCAACACAATACTGCTCTTTACTGTCTACCTCGTTTAATTTCTTGAGATTGAATCTCTCCATATGAAGTCTGTGTGTTGTTTGTTTGCTCACTGCCAGTCTTTCCCTAACTTTTGCCACCACCAGGTAGTGGTCAGGATANTCACTGACCCTACGTACATTCAATAACTGATAGTAGTAGTTCCTCCACCTGTTCAAGATGTGGGAATCTGCAAGCAGATCACCATTCTCATCCTTCACAAAGTTACTCCTAGGTTGGTAATTCCTCTTAAAGTCATTTATTCCTCTATACACGTCTCTAAGGTTTTTGTTCTTACTGTTCATTGCAAGCTCATCAATTTTGTCTTTCAGATATTCCCTCTTTTTGTTCCTGAAATTCCTGCCGGTTTCACGTCTTATATTGTTCAGATTATCCCCACTGAACTTGCTTCAATCCTGTAACCATTGCAATTTGGCCTGCTTTCTTTGATCTAATAATTCTGAGCATCCTTCGTTGAACCATGGCTTATGCTTCTTCGGTTCATAATAACCAACTCTCTTTGGCAGACATTTGTATATTCTAATAGTTTCCCAAGCTCTGTTTCTAAGCTTTCCAAAGCTGCAAACCTATTTGAGATTTCAACACAATACTGCTCTTTACTGTCTACCTCGTTTAATTTCTTGAGATTGAATCTCTCCATATGAAGTCTGTGTGTTGTTTGTTTGCTCACTGCCAGTCTTTCCCTAACTTTTGCCACCACCAGGTAGTGGTCAGGATAACAATCTGCTGCCCTGAATGATTGGACATCAAGTATACTTGAGTGCCATCTCCTATCTATCAAAATATGGTCTATTTGATTGTGTATCTTCCCATCAGGAGATGTCCAAGTAAATTTATGGATGTTATGATGTGGGAACATTGTACTTTTGACAGTAAGATTTTTTGATGTGGCTAAGTTTACTACTCTAACTCCATTATCATTACTAATTTCATGTAAACTTTCATTCCCAAACGTTGGTTTGAAAATGTCTTCCCTCCCTACTTTGGCATTGAAAAAAACTACTTAATGTTTAAAAGCCATCTAGTGTGCATGCTTGAGGGAGAAAGAGAGAATTTATGTCTTAGGGCAATGAGGCAAGTGACTGACTCAGTGACACAGCTTTCCTGCCTACATTTGAAGGACATATTCCTTCCCATTTCTGAGTAATGTATGACATTCTTTTTCAAAGTAATTTTTGTAAACACAGTTTATTTATAAGAAAACACCACATATTATTAAATAAGATGCATGTACTATACTGTATTAGACAATCAGTTTAAGCACCAGCAAGATTATTCTGTATCAGATCTTAGACATTTCCATTTGTATTGATTCTTATGGGGAAATTGTCACATTTATACAGTTTCACCTTTCATGACTTTTTTTAAACACCAATGGTCACATAAATCCAAGAATGCCTTTATTCTTTCACATGCCAAATAGTCACATATTTTATGCACACCAACTTTTGTCACATAAATGTTTAGTTAAAACATGTGTAAATATGCAAGTAATTCTGGCTTTGTGTTCCACTTCTTGCTGTCTGTGTGCAACTTCGGTTAATATTAACTTGTCTTCTATAACACTATGTTTTTGCCTAATTGGTCATCATCAGGTGTGTAACTTGTTGTGATGAAGGAACCAGCTGCTATAATGTACACAAGTTTGATTTATGGGTTTGTTGATTTTTCTTTGGTTCAGCATGTGGCTGTTCTGAATGTTTCTGTAGAAGCAGAAGCTTGCTGCTTGGCCATCGACTCTCATGGTCATCAAGTGAATACTAAAAATGGCTGCTTAGAGGGAACTATAAACAGTTCACAATTCTTGCAACTCTCAGGCAGACATCAGTAAGCAAAATTACCCCATAAAATGTTAACGTAAAACTGTCCCTGTGCTTAACCAATTATACACTATGCAATGAAGGCATATAGGGGAGTGGTGAGCTTCACCCCTGGGAAAGAGCCCCCGGTACCCAACGGATAGGAGGCTGGGTGGGCCCTGTTTTTATAAAGATACAATTAATTCTGAAAATTTTTTCAGACAGACAATTTAAGTGACCAGTTACATTTACTCTGCACTATACCTCCGGTCTCATATCACTACACTGGTCGAGGCAGAAAAGCAACAACCCACACAGTGAGTACCTGTAGAACAAAGCCTATACACAAGCCAAACTTACTCCCTTTAGAGATTATTTGATAATTATTCAACTACAGAGGCTAGGCAATACTACCTATAGCAATGCATGCTGATATACAGAAGACATATGAGGAAACAGCTCTGTCTTATTTCAACATACTATTCAGACAATGACTGAAATGACAGGGAAATCTGACTGAAATTGATTACTTACCTGCAGACATTTCATTGATGCACCAGCTTTTTTTAGTATGTTACTTCCATAATTTCAGCTGTAATTTAACAGGAAATTTACCACATTAAAACACCAAGTAATATCTCCTTACCTAGCCTCCTCCTAGTTTAGAAGCTTTACCAAATTAAACTACATCTTTATTCAATAAACAAGTAATGTGTAGTTGAGAATATAATTTATTAACACTTTAAGGTGATTACTTCCAAATGTCTATGATATATATTAAATTATCAAATGCAACAAATAATGTAATAAAATCAATGTACATTAAACAGAACATAAACAAAAATAAATATGCAATATGGAAGACTTGAGCTTTACATCAAATTCTCATCTGCAAACTTCCAAATGTCTATGATACATATTAACCTTTATGGCCAAACGTTATATATATATATATGCAGCAAGCAGCTACCCGAATTGGCCGAATGTTATATATATAAATGCTGCAGGAAACGTGCTCTCTTTGGGAGTGCTGACAGTTTGACCTTGGGTTTGAAACCAAAACAAATGCTCGTAACGTCATGTCAGTGGTTCATTCCTTAGCTCTGAACAATGAAATCGTTTATCACGATACTGGTTTCAAAACTATTTACGTTTAGATATGACTGTTTATGACCTGCTCAGCCAAATATAGCTCAGCTTTGTTTCGAGAACTGATGAGGAAATATTTATTGGTGCTTGCAGATGAGTGCTTCCAGAGCCTTCAAGGAAGTGTGACACATTCAAGGATTGGTTTTCAGTGATTAATTATCAGTCAGGAAATCAGTGTCGCATTGTCTAATATTTCTTTATCAGTTAGAAAGTCAGTGTCAGACTGTCATATATTTCTTCATACATCATTTTTCTTTTGGGTCTGGAAAGAGGTATAAAGCTACTGAGCCAGTATTACTTTGTGAGTAAAAAGCATCTTTGCCACTGTGACTTTCGGTATCAGTGTCGTATTGGCACTCTTTTCGACTAGTATTATAACTACTTTGCATCACTATTTTGTGAGTATTACTAACAGATGAGAGTGTCGCTTTGTCAATCAACATAATTTATTCGATGAAGCTAGAACCCTCTTCCTCCCAAGACGATTCTTCAATCGCACAAGGCGAATATCATGGTCAGTGGTGTTTCTTGGGGGGGAGGCCAAGGTTATCTGGGGCCCAACTGAGTCGACTGGAGGTGAAACATTCACAACACTGGCCAACCAAAGAGAAACAAAGACGTCATGTGTTTTGCTAAATAAGAAAAGCAGGAGCACGCTCTTCTATTGTAAAAATTGCAATGTCGCTTTGTGTGAGGTGGACTGCGCATCAGAGTGTATTGTAAACTGTGAAGTGACGCAGTTCAAACTCGTGTACAGTCTGAACAAAATATTATTGTATATAGTGTGATTATATTTACAATATCACCATGATTCAAGGTTGAAGAAAAAACAACGGGTAAGTCCTTCGGAATTTCATAACATATATAATAAAGATTATATTTTGCACTTCATGACAAAATAATCACAGTTAATTTTCGTTTGTAAAAATTGCTTTTTTGTGTATATGTAGAAAATTTTATTGTCTTTCAGGCTGTTTTTAGTTCGTATTTCTATGTTGCATAGAACGGAAAATATGTATTTGTTTCTGAAAGTTTGCAATGTTAATTAGGTGATTTAAATACCGGCTGCTGAGGGCTGCTGCCAATTTAAAAGTCCGTATGTTAAAGGTTAAATTATCAAATGCAACAAATAATATAATAAAATTAATGAATGTGGAACAGAACATAATCAAAAATAAATATAAATATCTTATATTGTGTGCCAACAAAAAAAAAAAAAAGCTGGTGGACTTGAGCTTCACATCAACTTCCAATTTGCAAACCCGTCATCGGATGCCCAAGTAGATTCAGGACGGATCTATTCTCCTAAAACAGGAGTCGAAAATCACAATAAATATTTAAAAAAAATTCTATAAATATAAATGTCATGTTAAAAAAATGTAATCCATTAGAAAATAATTTTTTCCACAGAATAAACTGAGCACTCACCTTCTGTGAATGAGCTTTGCTGAAAATATCCCAGAAACGAATAGTCTCATCCCCACCGGCAGTTACAATTGTTTCACCATCAGGAGATACTGCCAGATGAGCACTCTGGATGAGTGGCCGGTGAGCTTTGTAACCTGTTTGAGGCTGGGGTACTTCCACACACATAGTATATGGCTCTGTGGGTAGCCATGGGTGCTGACCTGCAATATAGTGAAGATTAAGCTTTCCAACAGAACAACATCTTAGAAGGGTAGGCTTCAACACATTTACAGAATTAGATGCATCCTTTGCAGAGAACAGAATCAACATTACAGTTTTAAAATGAACAAATGGCTAAAAACACTCTAAATATGCAGGCTTTCAAATATACCCTAAATGTTCCTGCTCTAGTGGCTGAAGTCAAACATAGTCTCAACATCACGGATCAGTCCCCTGAGATGCCACACAATTACTGTCAATACATATTATGTGAAGTACTAATTTTTGACAGATCTCCCAAAAATGAGGGGAAGATTAATCAGAATTATAATAATCATTTATGAGAACTATGCCAATTGAAACATATTTTCATTTTCTTAATCATGGATCCTTTTCAGTGGACACTGAGAACATTACTAAAGGCTTGCTTTAGAACAAGACACTGAATCTGTCAACTAAAATACAGCACTTTCATTCCAGACAAGCCATGCACATGCACCACATTAAAGCTTAAATTTACTGTAGTTCTATTTCATTAACTCTGGAATGTATTTTGAAATTTAATCTCATAGGGTAAAAATATGTCATCACCTTCAAGTACTTAACTACCTCTTCCAAATATAAAATAGAATCATTACTTTTGTAAAAAATACCATTTCTACTACAAAATTGAGGACTAATTTACTTTGTAAGAAACTTGCCAGTTCAGAAGAAAATTTTGACCAGGCCAAATTAGTGACTTGAGAGCCAGTGTTTATGCACTGGACTGGCTGTCCTGTGAGTGTGTTCCAGAAATGAAGACACTGATCATATGTACCACCACCATAACTAGCCATGATCCCATGATGGTGTGGGGACCATGCAACAGCTGCAAAATAAAATGTATTAATTTACCAAATTTATACCAAACTGCATCCAATTAATCATTAAGTTGTAAAGCCTCTCAAATCTGTCATTTCATAGTTCAGCACCACCTCTGGTCTGGCACAAGTTTCGTTTATCAGATGTCTTCCTGCCAACAAACCAATACCAGGTGTTCACTGTTCAACAGTAGTTTGTTTACATACATCAGTAAACAGAATGCATACAGCATGGCTATCAGTGTTTTGCTTTGTACTTTCTTTGCTGTTCACCTCTAACTTGTCATATACAATCTCTTTATGTTCCCTATACTTATATGCCTATAATGTACTGTAGGCATAAAAAATATCTTTACATGATGAGTAGAGTAACTAGTTGTCCTAAATTAAAAGAGTATTATACTCAATATTGTTCCATATTAAGAAAGGTCATCTATAAAGCAAAAGAAATGTACTATAATGATTTGTTAACCGAATCCACTAACAAATCCAAGGTGTCATGGAAAATTATTAACAACGAAGTGGGTCATGCTTCCAAAAAGAAGTTTATTCCCACAGAATTAAGATGTGATAAGAAAACAATCCACATAAATACAGCAGCTGAGACTTTTAACACATTCTTCATAGACTCAATAGATCAGATAATTAGTCAGTTTCCTAACAATGAAGGTGCACATCCCACAATTAGATGTAGCCTTTTTGGCAGCTATCCAGATATAGTTAATGTTCCCATTACTTCAGCGGAAGTCTTAAGCACAATTTTTTCATTAAAGAATAAGACCTCTAGTGGATACGATGGGTTGTCTAATAAAATTATCAAG
>NW_019742976.1:75907-127799 GCF_002891405.2 Cryptotermes secundus | reverse complement strand
GGATGTATAGATCCAAATTTTCTTGACCTCGGCACTAGTTGGAGGTGAGTGGTCAGCTTCACGCCCCGGCCGCTTTACCCCCGGGGAAAGAGCCCCCGGTACCCATTGGATAGGAGGTTGGATGGACCCCAGAGCCGGTCTGGACGATTTGGAGAAGTTAAAATTCTTGACCCTACCGGGACTCGAACTCCGACCCTTCACAGTCGTCCAGCCCGTATAATAAAATTTGGCTTAACCGGGTTTTCGATTAACCGTGACTTCCATCCCCACCATTAGCCCGGATAATCGAGAGTTGACTGTAGTTAATGTTCCCATTACTTCAGCGGAAGTCTTAAGCACAATTTTTTCATTAAGGAATAAGACCTCTAGTGGATACAATGGGTTGTCTAATAAAATTATCAAGTTATGTGGGGTGCAGATAGTTAAGCCCCTTACTCATATCTACAATCTTTCCTTAACAACAGGTATATACCCAGATCGACTAAAATACGCTAACATTATACCATGCCTTAAAAAAGGTGATACATCTGAAATATCTAATTATAGGCCTATTTCTTTATTGACAGGTATTTCTAAATTATTTGAAATATTAGTCTTTAATAGACTAAAACAACATTTGACAAACGATAATATTATTGTGGATGGGCAATTTGGATTCAGAAATGGTATATCTACACAAAATGCTATCTTCAAACTAACAGAAGCTATTTATAAGGCATGCAATAACAAAGAACTAGTGGTAGGTGTATTTTGTGACCTTACAAGGGTTTTGATTGTGTCAAGCACAACCTACTAATCCAAAAGTTAGAACATTATGGCATTAAAGGATGTATTTTGAAATGGCTCAAATCATATTTACATAATAGGAAACAGAGAACTGTATTACACACTCATGACTCAACCACCTTTCTTTCTAGATGGGTAACCTGCAGACACGGTGTTCCCCAGGGTTCTGTCTTGGGACCATTACTATTTAATGTTTACATTAACGACCTGCCAAGTACTCTAGATGGTTGGGCTCATACCATTCTTTACGTGGATGATACCACCATTATTGTTTCCTCAAAAGAATCACCACATTGAATCATAAAATAAATAAAATAATGAATCATATCTATGAATGGTTTCAAAATAATCAATTAGTCACAAAGTCAATAAAAAGTCCGTCGAGTGTAACAATTTATAGGTCACTTCTTTATCACTTCTGCCTTACATGTTTCGGTTTAATAAAACCATCATCAGAGGCACATAGTACAAACATGAAAACACTGCCGTTGTTTAAGATGTACACAGTTATGTTTGCTGCGTGAACGCTGCTACAATACGTAGACGTGTAAAAGCACAACACTTGTTAGAATTGTTGAATGCACGTTCAGTTCTCACATTCATCCGAAACTGCCCTCAAGTTAAAACGCCAAAGTTAAAATATTTAAAATTTAAAACATGTTACATTTTACTTCAAATGTTTTAAACTTACCCACATAAATCTTCCACTACAAGAATTCAAAAACATCCAAACAAACTTACAATTTAGCATGGAAAAGGAACAGAACAGATTTCCTCAACAGTATAAAGGATGCAAACCAAATTGGTTATAAATTTTAACAAAGTCTTTCTAACCACACTTGTATGTAGGTAGGCTGAAAAGTAATGCACACATGCTTGTAGAACGCGAACGAAATGACCTTCAGAAGCGCGCCATGTGGCATGTGGAAGTAACATTCCCCCCTCAATATGCATGCGCAGGTTTGAGGCCGCTGCATTCATCCAGTGTATTTTGAGAAGTGGAAGTATGGAGACGTGTTCTAGTGCTATGTCAACGCGAGTTAAACAGCGTGCTATTATCGAATTTTTAACTGCTGAAAAAGTGACTCCTACTGAGATTCATCGTCGTTTAAAGGCTGTTTGTGGTGACGATGCTGTTGATAGGTCTACTGTAAATCGATGGTTAATAAAATTTTGTGGTTGCGAGCCTGGAAAAGCCATAATTGTTGACGAAAGACGCAGCGGACGTCCGATCACTGCCACAGACGATAATCATCGCAAACTCATCGACGATTTGATTCAAAATGACCGGTGAATCACTCAAAAGTGTATCGCAAACCATATTGGAATATCCAAGGAACGTGTTGGCTTCATTATTGAACAATTGGGATACCGTAAATTCTGTGCACGATGGGTACCACGCCGTCTCACAGACGAGAACAAACATCGTCGATTGGAATGCTGCGAGCAACTTTTGCAGCGCTACCGTGACGAAGGAGACGACTTTCTTTTGAATATTGTGACGGGGGACGAGTCATGGGTCCATCGTTACGACCCGGAAGAGAAAAGACAGAGCGCTGAATATCGACATCCGTCTTCTCCTCAGGCGAAAAAGTTCAAAACACAACCATCCGCCAAAAAACTTCTTTTGATTGTGTTTTGGGATGCTCACCGAGTTTATGTGACCGATTTTCTGGAATGAGGGGCAACGGTAAATTCTTCTCAGTACATAGAGACTCTAAAACACCTCCGGCGTCGAGTTTGTCGAGTTAGAGGCAGCCTGGCGCCAATAATCTTGCAACATGACAATGCTTGTCCACACACCTCGCGCGCAACTGAAGAGGCTCTGCGAAACCTGAAGTCTGAACCGATTCCACACCCTCCTTATTCCCCCGGTCTTGCGCCTTGCGATTTTTATTGTTTTCCTCCACTCAAGAGAGACCTCAAGGGTAATCATTACACCTTGGACGATGAGGTGAAGGCAGCTGTCAAGTCCTAGATTCGAGAAAAGTCGGAAGAATTTTTCAGTGACGGAATGAAAAAACTTGTTACACGTTGGGAGAAATGTGTTAGCCTTAATGGTGACTATGTTGAAAAATAAATATATGCTTTTGAAACTTAAGAATTCTACTTTAATGTACTTTTTGCCCGATTTTGCTATTGTTTTTGTTCGCGCTCTACAAGCATGTGTGCATTACTTTTCAGCCTACCCACATAAATAAACTAATTATAATAATGTATAGATATTTTAATATATTCATAAACATCACTGTAGTTGTTAAAGGGTCAGATTTTATAATCAGGACACTGTAATGATATTATATGTATGTATTGATATTGACCAATCACACTGTAATAGTAGTTTCTGCAAGTACTGATATGTCATTCTGAAGATGGTCTCTGAGACCGAAACAAGTCAAGGATGAAAGATTAAAAAGGAGAAAAGAAATTTATCAATCATACTGGATGGAGTTGATAACCTTTTATATATATATATAAAACACACACACACCCTAAACTACACATAGGTTCGGATCACACAGAGAACAAATTCTACAGCATCAACAAGAAGACAAAAGTACACGACCGAAATTCATCAAACCATAATGACGGAACAATAATAGAAACGAATTAAGATATATTATATTTTAGCATCTGTTGCATTGAGGCGTCATCCTTATTATCAAAGTATCCATCAATAATGCAACAATTCAAAAGACATTAGGAATATGTTTCACATTAAAAATGCATTTCAACACTTTTTGATGTTGTTAAGATCATTACATGTCGATAAGACATTAAAAGTGCATTCTGTTCATGAAAAGTAATTATCCAGTTTTCTAAGTTGTCTTTAGTCATATATTTGTACTACTTTTTGATATATTTAGGCCACATGGGCCATCATCAGGTTCATTCATTCTTACATGTTTATTCATCCTATAGATCAGATTTCACTGATGTGGAACATGTCACATGATATAAATTATAAAATTAGCAAAAATACAATAAATTCTTAACCAATAAACTAACAAAATATGTAATAATTGTTTACATCTAGCATGTTTCATTATCCAGTACTTAAGAATTTATCATTCATATAGAATTCAATTGAGTAGTAACACCCATTAATGAGTAAATTCTTCAGTTCCTTTTAAACTGGTTTTTATTCACAAGTTGTTTTATATTATTAGGTAATTTATTATAAAAGATACAACCAGCAATTGAAGGTTTACTGTTATAAAGTTCTAAGTTATGCACCCATTTATGGTAGTCATTGTTGTTTCTTGTATTGTGTGTGTGTGTGTGTGTGTGTGTAATTTCCCTTCTGTTGGGGAGACCACTACACTGTATACTTGTTCACTGTGCTTCCATGCACGTCAATATTTGGCACTATATCATGATCAGAATGCCGTCCTTGCACACTACTGTGACTGTGGTAGTTTTGTATGTCGCATGTTTCACTAGTGCAGCTGTAGGTGCATGGAAGCCCAGTGAACAAGTATATAGTACAGTGGCCTCCGCCAAAGAAGGGAAATTACTTGATGATGGCCCATGTGGCCGAAACATGTCGAAAACTAGACAAATATATGAAGAAAGCAGTCTTCTGGGATTTGGCACCGTGTATATGTGGTGTTAACCGACGTTTCGGAGGAACGTATCGCCCCCATCTTCAGGGTTGAAGAAAAAGTATAAGTAAATCTGCAAGCGACACGGTAAACCGTGTCTCACGGTGTTGTCGCTTGCAGATTTACTTATACTTTTTCTTCAACCCTGAAGATGGGGGCGATACGTTCCTCCGAAACGTCGGTTAACACCACATATACACGGTGCCAAATCCCAGAAGACTGCTTTCTTCATAGTCACCGCCGTGAAAGCCTCAAATCTTACATAGACAAATATATGACTAAAGACATTTTGGAAAATTGGATAATCACTTTTAACGTACAGAATGCGCTTTTAATGTCCTATCGACATGTAATGATTTTAATATCAGAAAGTGTCGCAATACATTTTAATGCGAACCATATTCCTAATGTCTTTTAAATTGTTGCACTATTGACGGATACTTTGATAATAAGGAAAATTAAGATATGACCTACTTCTTCTATGATTACATAGAAAATGTCTCTCAATATCGAATAAGCCTCCCAGCAATATTCTAGCCAAACGGATAAGAAACATGACTGGGGCAGTCAAAAGAGCTATCAACATCATCATTTGAAAACAATTAATTCATAGCGACAATAAACTAAAATATTGTAATTCTGCTGTTACTTGTAAATACCATACACCAATGTTCAATTCGATTGGACACGGATATGTACTTCGAACAGACAAAACTATGACAAATATAATTCTGAAGCTAAACGGTTAACACATATTACGTACCTAATTTCAACGGGAGATAATCCAAAATACTGCTTCTCGTACAAGACAACTTTCCACAACAATGAAATAATCTCAACGATCTCAACTGCGTGACAAACGTAACAAACTACATATTATAAGCAAAACTTCCTCAGCAACACACTTAAAAAAAATCTCAGCTACCAACACCAAGACCGAACAAGACTCACTGAACAGGACCACCAACATAGCAACAGCAAACTAATAACGCAGTAAGGCCGGGCGCTCACCAAGAAAACTGGAAACCGCAACGCAACCGCGATTTCCGAGAAGTTTTATCAGCCAGAGTTGAACACGTGTACTATTTGTTTTTTTTTTTATTGCTAGTGGGGTGGGACTAAGTTCCTTGTACTGCGGCCACTTCTGGCCTATTGTACCAGCTCCAGATGATATGTGAGGGTGATTGTGGAGCAATTGGTGGAATAAGGACTGGCAGGGGAAACCAAAGTACTCGGAGAAAACCTGCTTCAGCGCCATTTTGTCCACCACAAATCCCACTTCACCAGGCCCGGGCCGCCGCGGTGGGAAGCCAGCGACCAACCGTATTGGCGCGGCCTTGAACACAAATAAGTAAATGGGGCTGCGCAAATTGAGGAAACGGCAACGCAACTCGCGGAGAGACTGAAAAACTCAATTTCCTGGCAACGGAGCATGCCAGTCTTCACACGATCAAGTTCGATTGAGTTGCCGCTTAGATTCACAGAAATCAGCTGTTCTGTAACACGCTGCAGTGATTCTTTCCTTTGTTAAGATGACGCGAAGAGTGGACGAAGCTGCTCATTTGTTCTTGTGTTGTTAATTGAGCAAGAGCCGGCGTATGTGAGAAACGCCGTCCAGACTATGCCAGGCGTGACAAAGTAGATTTGGCCTGGGAAAAAAATTTTCATGAGATAAAGGAATCTGATATGTGTGTGTGTGTATATATATAAAACCACAACTTATAATTGGATCAAAATACATAATTTGTCTGCTAAAACAATGCAAACAACTACTATAACAGGACCCGTGCTTTGTGATACAAGTCAGCAGTTGGGTTAGTCTTCATCTTTTACAATCATGAACTGAATTCAATTAATATATCTTCATTGGTTGCATCATGCTGTGTGTTACAGATATATGTAGGAATTATGTTAGCGTCAACACAACAAATATTCAGTTTTATTTTTGATCGTATAAAGCTCGGTTACATAAGACCATCAGGCAGTTGTACGTATAGTCATTGAACGGTCATTGAAATACCGATACGGATCCTTATAGGTGCTACACGCCGTGTTATGTATTGACATAAAACACTTGCCTCAAGTTGATGATATAATAAAGTAGCAAATACATAAATAAGACAAATGTAAGGGTATATCGTATATCAAATTATAATGTGCTGCAATGCTATAAAATATTAAAAGTATATTATATATTAAAAATGTGAAAGGTTTTTCGATGATAGGTTAAGAATTGTATGCCAACTTAAATATATTAAGTTTCACTGCTACAGTGTAGAAAATTGGGCACGTATGTTGTTTGTAGGTCTTATTGTAGAAGCTTTCTACGTAGTAAGCCCGGTTGTGAAACGCAACAACAAGTTTCTATGATGTACGGGTTGTGGTGTGTGGATACTGATATGATCGTACAATATGGCGTATGTGTTCCTTGTCTGGGCGTGCATACGTTCTGTGTGTTCTACACTGTGCGGTGGTTCGATGTAGATCCAGAACCTTTTGTCTACTTGTCTGCTGTCCGAAAACAAAAATTAGAATATACGAAACTATAATTTTGACTACGGTTCTGCTGACACAACTGTACGAAAATTTGTATCTTCATCTTCGAATTTGAGGTCCTACAAGATCCACCAATAAAGAAAAACTTTCAATGCTCATTCTGTAAAATGATTTAAATAGTTCTGTATTCTGATTAAATTCTTTCGAAACAATATAAACACCTGAGTTTAAATTATCACGAAAGAACGGGTGCACCCAATGTTTCCGTTTCTCCTGTCTTCTCCTCTTACGCAGTCTCAACCACCACCATATCATTACAGGAACAATATTATTATCTGACATTGTAGAAGAGAAGTGTACGAAATTGGAGGGCAAAGACGCCGACTTGAGAAGATGTGAGCAACTGATCGAACGCAAGTTTCCTCAGTGTGCGCCTGCTAAGTTGAAAACCAGTTGCCTGCTTGAAATCGGCGATATTTATCGGAAATCGCTGTTTCATTGCGGTTGCCAGTTTCTTTGGTGTGTGCTCGGCATAAAACCTGTAAAAAAAAAAAACGTGATTTCAGTCCGCAAGCTAATCATACCGACCGAGCGACCGCCGCTTGTCGGCGAAGTTTAGTGCCAACTTTTGCAGATAGAGGGTGTCGCGTGGTCAGCGCAACGAATCCCCTGGGCCGTTAATTTAGGCTTTCTAGACCGGAGTCTCTCTATTTCCTTGAAATAGCTCCTCAATTATCATCACGAGGCTGAGTGAACCCCGTTCCAGACTCACTACTTCTCCGAAATAATCTGGTAGGGCCGGGAAATGAACCCGGACTTCTGGATCTGTTGCCAGGAACGCTGCCCACTAGACCACAGAGGCAGTCGTTAAGACGTTACTCTTATCATAATGTCGCTACATATGATAACATTGCTTAGCATTTTAGGTTCTTACAGCGGTGGTTGTAAAGAGTTCTGTCACCTGGGATATAGGACTCTGTGGACTGTCGAAAGACAGCCGACATTTCGGGTGAACATGTCTCCCTAATCTTCTGCTTTGAAGAATAAGCCAAGCAAGAAACCAGTACGAAGCAGGTGTCAGACAGACCTCTGATGCTACGAGATCGGGGGTGGCATGCTCCTCCGAAACGTCGGGTGCCTTTCAACGAACTGCGTGGCGCTATATCCCAAAAGGTAGAATTATTAAGTATAGCACTCTTAATAAAACAAAACGCTACCGGACGGAAGTGTATTTGGATTCACAATTGTTTGCTTGAAAGGAAAACTAAGGGGGGGGGGGGATTTTACACTGTACAGATAATCAAGGGACAAGACCAGTTTCATCAGTATTTTTGAATGGCAAAGTACCAGTTCAGTTTTCGTGCAATGGTAATTTAAGAATTCCTGAAGAGACACAATACTTCATTTAGGGACGTAAATATAGAAACATAAAATCATTGCAAATATTCCGCAAACTGAACTCCTGTGAACTGTCAACTCAGCTATGTATATCGCCATCGTTTCTTAGCCTTCCTTGCAGATATTCACTGAACTGTCATCCCTCAACTGACTCTCTCACTCATGAACCAACTACTTCACTTCACTCAACTGAAATGCACTCAGCCAAAGTCAAAGTCACATTGCGACTGACGGTCAGTCAGTCACTAAGTCTTGGTGTCGAGCCCCATTTGGGGCTCATGACCAGATATTCATTACTGTTTGACAGTTACGGTCTTGTTTTTGTGGGGCGCAATCTCTGACGAGAGGACAGGCCTGTCTTTTGTATACTCGTATGCTGCTGGCATTTACTAACGCAGTCTTTTTAGGGTCCGAGTCCCTAGGTACTCGCGACCATATTTTGTCGTCTCAGATTCGAGACTTCCCTTTTCGTCTCCCCCTACGACCCGCAGGGAACACTCAGCCAAGTCAAAGTCAAAGTCACATTGCGACTTACGGTCAGTCAGTCAGTCAGTCAGTAAGTCTTCGTGTCCAACCCCATTTGGGGCTTATGACCAGATATTTATTACTGTTTGACAGTTTCGGCCTTGTTTTTGTGGGGCACCCTCTCTTAAGAGAGGACGGGTCTGTCTTTTGTCAGTCGTCGTCCGCAGTAATAAATAATTTGTCATAATGTAAAGGATATTTACATTTTACATGTTAAACATGTATATAAAATATATACAGGACCTCTGGATGGCTACCTAGCGTTAGTCCGGTCAACGTTTTCGCGGAAACATGTTTACCGATCCGTCATCAAGCAACGCATGTTCCTTCTAGCGATCACTGAATATCAACGGTACTACACGTTACAATACGAAAATACTCGTTAAAGTATATGAATATGTTATATGTCCACTGATGATTCATTCGCTTTCGGTGACAATTGTGGTTATTGGCTCGCCTTCGTTTGATGTTCACACATGGCACGACTTATATAGTTTTTTTTTTTTCAGTGAACGTCTAGGCGATACAAATATGAAACCAGATATACCCGATTAATTAGTTCTCCTGCCATGAAAATTGAGAATGGCGAGCATGAATTGTTTGACGTCAAAACGGGTCAGGTGTACGTACAGTACTGATACATGTAAGAAGATTCATCTTGAACATTAACCGCAGTGTTTGTAACTGCAATGGAACCTACCCAACAAAGCCATTACAATGGCCGTTCAGTAATGTTGTGGTTATGAGTTGTGGCAATTGAAAAATGATTTTAGCGATTATTGCCTGTATCGAACGAATCAAAGAGATGGCTGTACAGGTCTGTTTCGTTGGAAAAAGCAGTTTGAAACGCCCTTAATATATCTTCCCCGGCAATTTCCAGTGCAGTCATGAAAATCTGATGTATGCCTGTTAGTGCCTATTGGTTTTAATTTTTCTGGTGGTTTTGGAGAATAGGGTTATAATAGGACTCTGTTGGTATATGGTGGCATAATGCTGTATAGGAAGAGAACTGGGCTGGGGCAGGGGGGAATAAGCTGGATTATTGGAGGGTATCTTGGCCGAGGTGCATAATTTAAAAGTCCTCTCAGTCTGAACAATTCTCCATATAGTGTAAGTTCTCATTAAACATTTCATTTTGAATATCAGAAAAAAATATAGACTGTTGTCAATATTTAAACAAACATTTTCACTTTTTCATATGGAATGTTAGGGCCTGGCATGTATTTATTTTGTTTGATTGTAAATGAAGTAACTGTAATGAAGAACTGTCACACTGGAGACAAATGTAAGTTAACAGCTATGTGACTTTGGCATTGATGCTGTCATTGTGTAAAAGATAGTTATTGTACTGACCAGTATTGCACAGACTTTAAATTATTATGAATGTCTAGTGTTATCTGAACTTCTCAGTCCTTGAAAGATGCAGGAGTTCTGTTGTGTGATCTCATTACATCAGCAATTTACTTGAGACTGGTGAGTATGTTATTGTGTAGTGTCTGGATACACTTACAGTGCCTCCATTTGCTGTTGTGCTTGCTATGCTACTGAAGCACTGCTTTGACAATGCTGCATGTTGTATCATGTAACAACTATATATTTATCACTGTGATGTTGATGTGAATACTGTCAGCAGAAGTCCATCAAGTACAGCCATTAAATATCCTGCCAGTGGTAGCATATCAGAAATTCATTAAGTATTACTGCCAGTGTTGGAATTGTGTCACAAGCAAGTTACGTATGTGTGATACTTTACATGAAATGTGGTTTCAGTATATAGAGGATACATACTGGCTGTTCTTTCTGATATCTTTCATGATTTTTCTTTGTTCCATTATATATACAGTAAAACTTGGTTATAGCAACATCAGTTTCTGCGACACCTTGTCTATTGCGTCAAATATTCAATGGTACGAACTAATTCCTCATAAAGCAACTGTTTTTGTACCTTGCTTAGTACGACATGCACAAATGCATCAACCTCGTATGTAACGTCATTTTCATTCCTGAATTTCTCTGATATCGTGGGAAAGTTCGATGTGTCTGCCCACCCTCACTTTCTCTACTTGCTGACGTGACTGTCCTGGAAGAATACGACCGCGGGCTGCAAGAGGAGCGTGGGTTTTATGCGAAAACAAGGGTGTGGGGTGGGACTGCGTGAATAGTGCAAGAGGACGCGGCAGGTTGTTAACTGCATTCCTTTCCTAGAATCTCGTCTAACAGGACCTCACATTGTCTACTTACCCTATAGTGTTCCTGCCTAAACCCAGAGAAGTGTAGTAGCGAAAACATGGCAATGAAAAGGAAAGTTTTAAGCAATGAAGAGAAAGTTAAAGTGATTCGTGAAATAGAAAATGGAAGGAAAAAAGCTGATGTATGCCGCGAATTTGGTTTGGTGAATTCTGCAGTACAAATGATATGGAGAATCCATATTAGTTCCACGTTAATGTTACGTTAGTCTGTACTTAACTACGTATTTCACTAAAAAATGCAACATTTTAACTCGGTTTTTGGTAGATTTTTACGTGACTAACATAAGGCTACTGTGGAAGTGCCCATTTCGGTTACAACGACATTCATTTATAACGACACTATTTTTAGGTCCCTTTGATGATGTTATAACCAAGTTCTACTGTATATACCAAGATAGTATTTTAAAAATAGCCTGTGATATCTTCCTCATTTGGGGAAGTCCTCAGGTTACAGCTTTTCTGGAAGTTTTATTTTTTAAGAAGAATTATACATGTTAGTGCAGCTAGAGTAGTACATCAGATGTAGAGTGAATGTATGGTGAATTCGAAGTATAGTATTAAATACAGTGTTGGGACAAATCTTTCAGACACACTTGGAGACGTTAGTTTGGGTCCGTATTCTTCAGTGTGGGAACCTTCAGACATGTAGTTGCTGTTTTGAGTGTTTTGTAATTTTGGCACTAAGATTTTGTAAAATTGAAGTTACTAAATGGAAGTTTAAAAAAGAAAGGGAGAGAAGTAACATGAGCTTTATTATAAATAAAGATAAAACTTTTTTTGAAAGTAGAATATGGCTGTCTAATTATGAAGCTGAACCTGGGTTATGTTTGATTCAAGTTCGTGGTTTTGACATTTATGATGTCTGGCTGTTGTGATCCCAGTTTTTGTTCTGCAAAAGACTTACACTTTTAGTTTCTTTGTTATCATAGTTTATATTCTTGTTGCCATGAAAATTAGAGTAATGAAGTTTCCAGCCTGTACTGTAGGGTTAGAGCAGTATTAGTATGGTTCACATTCCCTGTATTTTGTGTTGATTAAAGGGACATTAGTGTCTGCATTCTGTTGTGGTTTCCTATTTCATTTTTCAGGTGGCAGTTACAGATGAAATGCTCAGTAATGAATGTGTGTTGGCATCAGCAGAAGTTCAGGCTCTAAAACAGATCATCAGAATGACTCATGAGGATTTAATGATTAAGAATGAACAGAAGGAAATGAGTGATTACACATCAGGTGATAATAGTAGAAGTGTTGGGATTGACACATGTGATTTAAACTCCTACATCAAGGAAAGAACAAAGAGTATAGATGTATTAAACAAGAGTATAGCTGTTGACACAAGTGACTTGGAGCTCCACTATGAATATTATAAACAAGAGCATGTGAAACGTACTAAAACTGTTTCAACAGACACTAGAGATCTTGACTACCTCAAACGAGTGACCTCTACCTCTGCAGTATCAGTTGATACAAATGATTTACAGATCTATATTGACACACATTTTGCAAACATATCCTGTCATAATGGGATTTGTAAAACAGAAACTGATTTGGACTGTGATGCTGAAAGTACCCCAAGATGTAGTCAACAAAACTCAAATTCTAGAAATGCTACCCCCCTCTCTCCTAAATCAAATGACTGTTATTACCATCAGAAGGAAGAGAGGAGTAAGTCTAAGGATGGAAATTGCAGTTTAGGATCAAGACCGACTCAGAACACTGAAGATGATTCTAGTAACGACAACAAGTTAGATTGTGGTCTGGACATAAATGGTGATTCTGATTCGAGTGAAAATGAAGACAGTTGTGAAGGAAGTACAACAAAGGGAACACATTCTGAAATTAAGGTTGAAGAAAATAATGAAAGAATTGTTCCTACAAAAAGAAAAGTTGGTAGGCCTAAGGGAACAGTAAGCCGCTGTGTAAAATCAGCTAATCGAAATCCAGAAAGACGGTTTGAATGTGAAGTTTGTAAGGCTATGTTCACTCGCAAGCACAGCCTCATGGTGCACCTTTGTATTCACAGCGGACTAAGACCATTTCCTTGTTCAGGATGTGGCAAGGCATTCTCAACATCGAGCCAAGCACAGAGACATGCTCGCATGCACCCACAGGCTTCTGCAGATGAAATTGTAAAGGAAGAGCCAGGGTATGTAAATTCTTTATATACACTTTGCATGGACGGAGGTCTACACTTGCAGAAATTAATCTGTAAAATCTGAGAACACTTAGTTTAACACATTAACAGGGCAGTAATAGGGTACTGACTCAAGGTGCACCATTCAAGGGTGTGTAATGAAACTGTAATTTGTTTTGTTGCATACAATGGAACTCCCACATAATTTTCCTCAATTTAAAGTTCTTCTTTGTTTATTGTTCAGTTTCAGTTACCCTTTTCAGAAATATCATTGTTAACTTTTCTCTGCTTAAGATTAGCCCTAGTTTAGAGTTTAAATCCACTGGTTCCCAAAGAAACCTAAAGGGTGGGGGGCATTGTCTGATTTTAAGTTATTCCTGATTTTTATATTATTGTGTAAAATACTTTGCACTACAGCATTACTTGAGAAGCCCTCTAGAATAGTATGTGATTTTGAAGAATGTATTTGTTAGATGTAATCTATTTTTAAATGTAATCCTTACAGATCTGATACTGGAATAATTCTGAATGAACACAAAGATGAGGATGAAGAAGCTGATGTTATAGGTGATGATTTTACAGGCGTTACCAGCCTTCACTGTATGCTGTGTGACCTGGACTTCGATTGTAAACAGTCTTTTACGCAACATAAACGTGCAGCTCATGGTTTGACAAATCGACAGACACGAGAATGCCTAACTTGTGGTAAAGCTTTTACGTGTGCCAGTGCACTTAAATGTCATGAAACCGTTCACACTGGTAAAAGAGATTTTGCTTGTGTGACTTGTGGAAAGGCTTTCCCAACCAAGACTTGTCTGAAAGCACATGAAGCAACTCACACTGGTCTGAAACGATTTGTTTGCCAAACATGTGGCAAGGCTTTTGCTAAGAAAGACAGTCTTAAAGTTCATAATCGTAAACACACAAATGAGCGTCCATTCAGTTGTGATCTATGTGGACGTTCGTTCGACAGGGCTTTCACTTTGAAGAACCATCGACTTACTCACACAGGAGAAAAAACACACATGTGTGCTGTATGTGGCAAAGCATTTTCTACTCGTGGTGCTCTGAGTACCCATGAACGTATTCGTCACAATACAGATCCCGATAAACCAAAAGTTTACAAAAGGCGAGCTCGAGATTTTGAACCAAGTGTTTGTGAGCAGTGTGGGAAAGTGTATTCTAATCGTGGCAATTTGAGGATCCATAAAGCCAGTGCTCATTCGACAGAAAAGCCCTTCCTATGTACAGCCTGTGGTAGAAGCTTTGCAAAGAAATACACCCTCCAGTGCCATGCGAGGAAACATTCAAATGAGCGCCCCTTCCCATGTGACCAGTGTAGCCAGTCTTTCTACCGTAAATCAACTCTAAAAACTCATAAACTTCGCCATACAGGTGCACGACCTTATGTGTGTCCGTTGAACTGTGGCAAAGCCTTCACACAAAGTTCAAGCCTTTCATATCATGTTCGTCATCATGATAGGCCACCAAGGGCCACAAATGGGAAGAAACGCAGAAGAAGGAAACCCAAATCAGGGGTTAGGTCTTCTCCCCTAATGGCCCCACTAGCTTTAGTGGGCCCTCTACCTCAGCCGCAGGAACCTCTCCCACCTCCACCCCCTTTGACATTCAATGCAGCTACCTATCAGCCAAATGGGGCACCTCCATGTGGCAGCACACAATCTCTGGCTCAACTCTGATTGGTCCATTATTGTGGGTGTCATTGCCAAGAATATTTTTAATTAATGAATGTTTATGCATATGGTGTGTGTGTTCCTTCAAGAGATCTTTTAAAGTGTCATGTGACATGTTACAGTGTTCACTTATCCTCCAAAGTTATTATATTTATATATTTTTATATCATTTTACTGTATAATGTGACACAGATGGTATGTAATTATTTAAAGTATGATTGGATCTTTATAATTTTGGTGTCTGTTTTAGATACAAATATAAATAAGTGTCCTGTGTTTGTCTATTGTGTAGTTTTAATAGTATTTAAGTCACTGGTTTCAAATTTTGAGTTTGTATTTCTGAAACCTTCCATTTTACACAGTCTATCAGGCAAAAAATGATTTGTTTCTCTGGCATGATGATATGCATTGCAACCTCACTGATTTGGAATCTGCAGTAATTTGGACAACTTTCTTCCCTACTCATTATGACCTTGATGATCACATTGCTGGTACATTAAATGTTTTTAAGAATGGTGTCAAAACCTACATTTTTACATTATATAACAAGTACATTTATTTTATGGTATACAATGTAATTTTCAAAACAAATTTGTATTGCCTAAAAAGACTTGTGATGTCCATTTTATAGCTTCCCTGAGCATACTTCCAAGTAGCACTTATATAATTCTGACTTTCACTAATTTGGACAAGTGTTCACTTGCAATTAGTCTGAATTAGTGACGTCTTACTGTGTTTAACAAATGGCATTAACATTTATTTCACAGTCTTGTCTGTTATCACAGACTTGAGGATAGGCATATATAATTATATATATATATATATATTATATATATATATAATTATATAATTATAATTATCCTTATGTGTCACACTGAAAGGGAACAGAGGGACTGGAAATAATATTCAGTTATGAATTATGGTATTAAGAAGAAACAAGCAGTCATCTTTTGAACAGTACTTTTTGCAGAGGAGGCTATGTGGACATGGCAGTGGAAGAAAAGTCAGAGCATCTCTGACCAGCAGTATAGGCTATATTCACAGCATAACTACCTATGGTGGATGTCCAGAAAATTCCAATTGGCTGGTATGGTCATATGCCATGGTTTTTGTTTTAATCATGGTGGTCTGAAATTAATTACATTTGGAATAAGAAAAAATGCTTCAACAGTAGAAAGAGTCTATTATTGTACCTTTTTATAAGAAAGGTGGTCCAACTGACTACAGTAATTGAGGCATATCAGTGTTACCAACTTGATACAAAATTTTATGCAACTGTCAGCTCTCTGTAACTGCATACATAGGTGAAATTATTGAGGATTATCAACATGGATTTCAATGTAACAAATCTATTACTAATTTTCATTTCATGCATCATGTTGTGTTATAATATATAACTTCTTTATTAAGACTTCCACAAACACAGCTATATTGAGGTCAGTGCCTGGTTTTGGCTCTGCTGCATGTTTCAGATATTAATAGCCATCGTCAGGCAAATACATGGCTAACATAAATATACTACTGAACTGCAGTATTAATAAAATTGGATACAATAATATTAATTATATTATAATACTTGATGTAAAAATACAATAAATTAGATTATATAAAACCAGAGTTATAATATAAAACAAGAATAAAATTCTTCGATTGATGCTTTACATCATCGAGTCAGTCGTTGGTGTTTGTGATTTTGTTTCGTTCCCATGGACAAATTAGAGTATTCTATATCTTGTGTATAAAAACTGTTATTAGAGGCTCGTGATGTAGATGTAGTAATATTAATGTTAATTTATATTCTCTGTAAAACAGACAATACTTTGTAAGATGAGGCACTGACTAAATACGAATTAACATTAATATTACTACATCTACATCACGAGCCTCCAGTAACAGTTTTTATACACAAAATATAGAATACTCTAATTTGTCCATGGGAACGAAACAAAATCACACAAACCAATGACTGACTTGATGACGTAAAGCATCAATCGAAGAATTTTATTCTTGTTTTATACTATAACTTTTGTTTTATATAATCTAATTGTATTCATATGTCAAGTATTTTAATATAATTAATATTATTGTATCCCATTTTATTAATACTGCAGTTCAGTGGTGTATATATTTTAGCCATGTATTTACCTGATGATGTCTATTAATAGCCAAAGCTTGTAGCAGAGCCAAAACCAGGCACTGACCTTGATATAGTTGTGTTTGTGACGGTCTTAATAAAAAAGTTATAAATCTATTACTAACCAAATATGCTGCATTCATCAGATAATTTTAGAGAAGTGGGAGTATGATGGGACAGTATGTCAGCTATTGCTGAAAGAACCCAAAAGATTCAGTTAGGATGGAAGTATTTTACAAATATTTTCATTGAGGTTGATATATTCATGAAATTAGGTAGGTTCTTAAAAATTTGTTTGATCTGGCTAGGTGAACACCTGATGTTTCATATACAGAACGGTGTAGAATAAAAGGAGAAGCCTTATCACCATTGATTTTCAATTTTGCTGTAGAGTATGCCATTAGGAAGGTCCAACAGAAACTGTGAGGGATTTAATTAATTTATATTTTAGTTAAGAATTGTGACCTTAACTCAGATTATATAGTGTTGAAAGGTTGGATTGTAGTTAAATATGAATGACAAAGAATGTGGAAGTAGGTGGTTATGGCCTAATTTAAGGCATCACCCTGCTGGTTGCATGTATGGGCTAAGGAAAACCACAGAAAATGTCAGTCAGGACAGTGTTTTGGTCAAATTTGAACCAGGCACCTTCAAAATGAGTCACAAGTGGTACTGCTTGAGAGTGCTTGCTTGGTGGATTGAAAGTGTGTAGGATACCTCAGCTTCTGGTCTATGCACATCGTAAGTTATTGGGCAAAAACAACTGCCATAAAGAAAAATACGTACAATCCAGAAGTATATGTAGAGAAAACTAGGTATATTCTAATCTCATCATCAGAATGCAGGAAAGAATCATAGTAGGTGATATATCATTTGAAGATGCGACAAAGTTCAAATATTTGGGAATGACACCAAAAAATCAAAAATATATTTAGAGATATTAATAGGTGATTAAATCAGTGAATGATTTTGCCAACATTCTTTTCAGAATATTTTGTCTTCCTGCATGCTGTTTAATAATATAAAGAAATAACAGGAGCCTGCAGAAAATGAATTATGTGTTACATAATTTGTACTACTTGCCAAATATTAGGATGATTAAGTTGTAGGTAAGATGGGTGGGATATATAGTACATCAGGGAGAGTAAGAGAAATACAATGAAAAGATTTGTTTGGAAAACCTGAAAGACCCAGGCATAGATGAAAGATTAATATTAAAATGAATTTGCTACATTCTTGATTTATGTACAATATTTCATAATCTATTGTGTAGGAAACTTGTTGTGAATTCTGTTAGCATGCAAGGTAATCTCCTTTCATGTTATAAAATGCCATCAAGTTTGTAACTGTGAGTTTGGCAAAATTTGGACTTCAAAGTATGGCTAGAGTAAAGACGTTTAATTATAGAAATATCTCAGAATTTTAACAAGAACTGGTCAGTGTATGTTGTGACTCGTATTTATATTATAACTGTAGTATATAATAAAGCCCAGTAAACATCATTTATAAAACAAAAACATTTAATGCCTTGGCTCAGAAACAGACACAAAGTAAAAGAATCTGATAATAAAGAAAAACAAAATCTAAGATATTTTGTGCCTTGAATTTGAATACTTTTCAAAATATGATTTCTTTAATTGCCATCAAAACTCTCTGTCCATCTTTGAGATTCTATTTGGTTCCTTAATCAGGTCTCACAGAGATATTTTTAAGGGATGAATAAAATTGGGCCAGTTTGTTATATTGTTTATGGTATACAGCTAAGTAACTAATAAGGGGATGCTTTGCCTACAGTTTTATTTAATAGTCTGTTGGAGATAAGAAGAAGAACCAAAATTAGTCCAAATGGAACCATTTTTAATGTAGTGATACTTGAGCAATCAGTGAAAGGGAATGTAGGAAGTATTAGAACAAGTGAAAAGGGAAACAATAAGGGTTGGATTACGAGTGAGTGAGAATAAAACCGATTATTTAAGGGTTATGAGGAAGTTAGCCAAATTCAACAGGATTTAAGTTACATCGTCATGTTTTTGAAGAGGTTAGGAAGTTTAAATATTTATCAATGTTATGGTTTATAACACTTTAAGTCTAGAGCTGAGCAGAAGGTGAAACATGATGAACGAATTAAAAGGATTAAATTATGTTAAGTACATGGACTAGGACATATTTGAGTCAGGTGTGTAGACCACTAACTTGTCAAGGGCTTGAAGACTCGGAACTAACAAAGAAATGAGGGAATTATATAAAAACCCCTGACCTGGTGATGGATATTAAAGGGAAGAAGTTCCACTGGTTGAGTCATATGATAAGACAGATAAAAAAACGGTAACTTAGACATTTTTTAAAAATATGTTGGTAGGTAGAAGAAAAGTAGGTAGGTTCAGATTGGTATGGTTAGAAGATGGAGAGAATGATTTTCTAGAGTTGAAGTGAAGAGATGGATCAAAAGGCTAATAATAAATAAAATGGCCATGTCTTCTAAAGGAGGCCAAGGTTTATAGATGACTAAATAAATGAATAATATAGTAAAATATCTTGCTTCTCTGGTGTTACTACTAATTGGCATATATCAGTACTCAGTTTCAGCGATTTATTCTGGACAGTAGTATTTTTTAACGTTTTGTTGGACTTTCATTGAGTGAACCATGGAGGCAGTATTTTGTTTCCTAAGATTTTCAAAATACTTTTGGTTAAAATGTGGATGTTTAGTTTCAATCTTAAGGTATACTATTTTCATACACTTACATTCTGTTTATGTAACATGTATATGATGCCACTTTTTTTTTTTCTCAACAATCAATTCCGTTTTCATTAAAATACTGATGTTGAAGTAACTGAACAACTTAATGTGTAACATGCATAAAGATTAGCTGCATGATTGATCAATATTGGAGGAAGCTCTGATTTCATTCTTGACAAGCTTTAATAACAACGTGACAATGTGAAAGAAAACCATACTGCATGCAGACACAGATTAACAGTGTGGCTGGAAATTACACATTGACTAAGTGACATGTAAACAGTTGCTTACAGTATGTCTAATAGTAAACAAATTTGAAGATGATCTGCACTATTCAGTGTACAGTTTGAATAGAGCTGCAGAATTGTCCTTAGAGATAAATATTGATAAATTAAGATTATGCTTCTAGGGGACTGGAACCAAGAGGAAGCAAAGTGTACATTAACAATATATTGGGACAAATTTATAACTTTTAATTATTTAGATTATAATGGATCATATGATGGAGAAAAGGATTTGAACATAAAAAGTGTAAACCCTGTTAAAATACTGAGAATTATAAATCAGATCTTCATATTAAACTAGCATTATCTTTTGGTTGTGAATTATGAGCAATAAGAACTGATGAGAGAAGACTGATATCACAAGAAATGTTTCCTGGGGAGGCCTATGGGATTCATTATTTTGTACCATAAAGGTAAAGGTAAAGTTGTCCATGTGCTTAACTAATTAAGCACTATGCCATGAAAGCATATGGGGGAGTGGATGTAGAGATCCACATTTTCTTGACCTCAGCACTAGTTGGATGTGAGTGGTCAGCTTCATGCCCTGGCCACTTTACCAATGGGAAAGAGCCCTTGGTATCCATTGTCTGGGTGGGCCTCAGGGCCACTCTGGATGACGTGGAGAAGAACAAATTCTTGATCCTACTGGGACTTGAACTCCTACCCCTCAATCATCGAGCTCATAGCCAGTCGCTATACTGACTGTGCTATCCAAGCTCCAGTTATTTGGTACCATAAAAGAAATAAAGTAATTGTGAGAGAACAACAAATACCACAACACAATTTATAGAAAATACAGAAGAAACTGGAGAGAACACATTGACAGGATTCTGAAAAGATATTTAAAATGTCAGTCAAATGGAAAAGTAAGTTTGGGAAAACTTTTTACATGATGGAAGGATTCTGTTTTGTAATGTCTACATCAGGGTTCAAGGACCTAATACCAGAAAGGATAAGGATAAAGATAATAAATAAACATGGAACATATCTTGTGAACTTACCGGTGGATGTAAATCACAACTGTGGGTACTGGTTTATTTCATACTGTTAAATTGTTGCTTTGTGTATCCTGATGTTCAGCAATTTGTGAAGCACACTCAATTATAATAGATTTTAAACTAAATAATAACAGGAAATTCCAAAATATATTTTATATTGCAGGGCCTGGGAATTCTTGTTCCTCACCCTCCTTGGAAATTAAGAGAAACTGTAACTGAGTTGTGTAGCTGCACGATATTGAAATGCCTTTGGGCTACCACCGTTGTCAGTTGTGACAGACATGCTATTCCAGAGCCGCAGCTTTCCATTCCCAATGCAGTGCTTTAAATTAACATATCTGCTTGTGAATTACAGTTTATGATATAAAGTCTGTGGACAGTTGTGCATTGTATTCTCCATGAAAGTGCATGGCAACAGATGTGTTTAGCAGTACCATTTGTTTGCATTACTTTGTAATGAGAGATGAGGAAATTTGTATGCAATGCCATATGATTGTCCATTTTCTTAAGGGTTGAGTGCTGTAGCAGGAGCTTCGTATGCACTTTTATGAACTTATGAGTTTAAATTTCAAACAATTTTGTATAGTTATTAATCACATTTGCTTCATTGCCAAGGCTATGTATAGATCATCACCTGTGATTTCCACATTAGAAATAGGAATGATTTTTAGTTTGCATTGTGTGTCATAATCTAACAGTATCTTCTGTAGCCCTATAGCTAAACAGTACTTGTATCCTGTATAACCATAAATCTTTACTTCAGCCTTTGTGGGGCGTGAAGCTCACCACTCACCTCCATCTAGTGTCGAGGTCAAGAATACATGGATCTATACATTCCCTCCATCATATGCCTTCATGGCATAGTGCTTAATTAGTTAAGTACAGGGACAACTTTACTTTTTACCGTACCCTTTAATGTCATGTTCATGGGTCATTAAAAATGTCTTGCATATGCCTAGAATTACAGGTTCAATTTTGTTACTCTGGAAAGGATTTCTGACATGGAACACTGTAAGCTGGATGCTGGATATTAAAGTCATTTTTTTTTAGAATCTGCCCTCATCAATGTCAATGCCAATGAGAATACTCTGATACCCAATGAAAAATTCCATGGAGAATTTGGGATCCCTGAGACTGTTTTTTTGCCATGTAAATGATAACCTGGTCCTTTAACTGAAATCAACAATCCCAGAGTTCTACAACAGCAACAGCATGCACTAATATGGTGCATAGCGGCCTCCGTAGTCTAGAGGTAACGTTCCCACCTCATGACTCGTAAAATGCGGGTTCAAATACCCGGAGGAGGTCGTCGAAATTTTAAGGGCTGAAAAATTCAGGGAAAAAGTCCTCCGGGAGGGACTTTAAGCCGTGGGTCCCGTGTCGTAGCTTTACGGCACATAAAAGAACCTCATATCTCCAAAGGAGGTCACTGAGCCAAATTAACGGACGTTTCCCGCCCAACAGCAGTCTCTAATACATCTGGCAGATGGGGGAAGCATTATAGATACCTCTCAGCTAGTACAGCTGGTCTCGCTGGCTGGGCGGGACCGATGGTAAGCACCAGTACCGGTAGGATATAGAGACTGGTAGAAATCATAGAGGGAAGCACAATGGACCAATACAGGTCTCAGTGCATGGGGAAACGCACCCTCTCCAATAACTAACTAACTAACTAACTAATATGGTACATTGTCATTTACTGAGATGGTCTGATATTAACAATCATGGTTTGGGGTGGAGATTTAATGATACTTTCAATATTGAGACCATTTAATGTTGGATGGTAGGATGACTGATGAATTGGAAAGGATTTGGAAAGACACTGTAATGGCCTAAAGAAGGTACTGTTCTGGGATTTGCCCAAATGGGCTGAAAATTATGGAAAGCCTTAGTTAGGTTAATCAGTGACCAGGCTGATATTCGTACTGAGCACCCTCCAAACACAAGTCTAGAGTGTTGTGTCTAGACCAACCTGCTCTCTAGGGATCATGTTGATAATGAATGATCAGAGGAGGGAAGAGTGGGGTTAGGGTGGGGTGTGGAGGAATCTGAAGCAAGATCTGCCCTAATGCAGTTTTCTCTGCCATGTACCCATATGCCTTAGATCCCAGTTCCTTCTATGCTGACTCCATTGGAATTTTATTGTAGATGAAGTGGAGTTGGGGGCAAGTATTTCTGGGGTATTTCTGTTTCTCATAAGCTTATCCACATTGCAGTATTTATCTGCAAATGAGACACTGTTATTAATCAAAATAACAATATTATTCTAATGAATTTCAGTTTTGTCACATTCATTCAATGCCTTCCTGGTCCATATAACAAGAGAGTGAAAAAGTGAAATTAGTGAAGTGCTTAGGTCGATTTAACCAGGTGTTGTATCTTCTGTTAATGGTTTTGCTACACAATAATGCTACACTGGAAAAATATTACTCAATTTTACAGTAGTTCATATGTGTCCCTATTAATTTATACAGTGTTCAGTGTAATTTTGATAGAGATTTCAGTAGTATTCTTAAAAACAAAGGCCAGCTCAGGTAATGTTGACGTTCTTGTGGGTGGGAGGGTGAAACTGTGTGTGAGGATGTGCCATTGATTTTTGACGTGTTAAATGAAAACAGTGAAATTTGTTTAAGAGGTCAGGTCTCCATGGAAAGTCATTTTGTCTCAGAAATGTGAATTTCTTGCACTTAATTTTTCTTGGATGGCTTCAATTAAACTGGTTTCATATCAGCACAGAGAAAAGAGAACTTTCCCACAGAATGTGATAATTCATGTATTTTGTGTCACATTATATACTACCATTTTTCAACAGGCTTTAAGTACAATAAAATGCTTCCATAATTTTTGCATGACAAGAGGGTGAAACTGATTGTCTGTGAAAATGTATTTGATTTTCTGTTTAAATATCTGTGACATATGTTAGGGAATATGTGACTGCATTTAGACCTCACATATCTCAATGAATATTTATGACGGAATATGAATTGGGGAGCCTTCACATGAATATAGAACTTTCCTATAGGAAATTAAACAATCACTGCAAGAGTATTTAGTAATAAATATTTATATACTGTATGGTAGGCTAGTTATATTGAGATGATGTATGTTGAATTTGCGACAGTAACATTTACTGTGTCCTATTAATGGCTGAGGTATGATATTATAAGTGAGATTATCAATATGTATGCATACAATACTGATATATGATTTTTTAAATCTGATTTTAAATCTTGGAAAAATATTAAAGACGATAGAAATATGAATTGCTGTCATTGTTTATTCCTACCCACTCCTGTCACAGTATACAACAATCAGTTTCATAATTATAGTTCCTTGACCATGCTCTTTGGCTTTTATTAATACAGCTTAGGTTTTCTGAACTAGGAATTTTTAATTATGTACTGTAAAGAACTGGGGAGCGTGGTAGCGTAGTTGGTTGAGGCAGTATGCTACAAGCTGGAAGGTGGTGGGTTCAAGTCCCGATGAGGTCATTGGATATTTTCAGTTGACCTAATCCTTCCAGCTGCACTATGGCCCTGGGGTCGACTCAGCCTCTAACAGAAATGAGTACCAGGAATATTCTTGGAATACCTCCCATACATTACGTACAATTCTCCGTATGATGATGCTCCAACTATTCCATTAATTATTGGGCCTCCTATACAATTTTATAATGAAACATTGAAATTTACTATTTGTCGACTGATACGTATGTAAAGTGGAACCAATGACTGATTCGATGTTAAAAAAAACATCAATCAAATTTTAATTTTGTTTTTTTATATATGACTTTTATTAGTTTTAAATAACCTACTTATTGTATTCTTATTGCAAATTATCTTAAATGATTTATGACATTGTATCAAATTTTGCGTACTGCAGTTCAGTGGTGTACGTTTGTTGAAGTGTGTTTGCCTGATGATGGCCACTAGTTGCCGAAACATGTAGCAGAACTATATCTGGGCATTGTCCTTTAAGTTCTTTTATTGTTGTGTTGTGACGGTCAAATAAATAACTTGTATATATTCTTGGGGGTAAAGGCGGCCAGCGCATAGGGCTGACAACCTTGCCACCATCTATGAGCCGATTGTCTTGAAAATGTGGGAACCTCAACATCTCACAACCCTATGGTTCTCCACAGACTGTTACAGGGATACCTTTACTTACTTACTGTAAAGAATCTGTTGTATACTCGTACAGATAGAAGCATGGTGTTCTGAGGAAATATTCTTCCTTGTAAGTTCATGCAATTCTAACAGAAAATATTACAGTTTCAGTTGTATATTCTCAATACCCGATGCTCTGTGTAATTTTGTCCATCTGATAGGATCACATATTATGATGGTGCTGCCTCAGATGTAACTTTTTCTGCTCCTATTATGTAAAAATTATTTTGATTTGAAAACTGTCTGCACCTGCTTAGTATATTCGCAGATACCCTCCATATCTGGAGGTCATTTTTTCCATTCACAGTCTGAGAATATGCCATGCTGTGGTGAGAAGGGACTGACTTGCCATGGAGAAATGCCTCATATTATACTTAATGTGTTAAATGAAGAACTTCTCAAATATAGGCAAACAGTTTTTATGTAGTGTGCATCACTTTAAAAACACATTTCATAATATGGTGTGGTGTGAAGACAAATGTCAGGAAATTGACTGGCATGATTAATTGTGTATTTGCACAATATCTCTTTAAGAAACCCCAGCAGAGTTTCATAACATAAAGTAAGATGTATATTTTGAGGAATTATTTAGTGAAATTCTCTTAAAATATCTATCAAATCACAGAACTTCCCTTGTATTATTCAGTTTCAAACCAAATACCTTGCAATCATGCACAGCTTGTAGCACTAGGCTTGACAGCATGACAATCATATGCTTGTGGCCAAAACCCAAGCAAGCATAACTACAGATTCCTGGATACTGGTGAAATCAGAGGTGGATTAACACAGTAACAAATGCCTGTAGCTGGAGAAAGTATTCTCTGTATAATGTATGAAGCTGAGAAGGTATTGGCTAAACTAAAGCAAACCAATTTTACCCTGTGTACGAGGGGGGACCCAAAAATAACAGGAAACGACCTGTTGCGCGCGCATGCTTTGTAGTTACGAGTTGTGCTGCTAGGTGGTGTTAGCTGGGGGTCTCCCGCGATTGTTAGTGAGCTGGCGTCAGTCTGAGTTAAGTGGTTTGTCTGTGGTGCTCTGTTGTGTGCGTTCCTGTTTCAACCCTTTGGTGATTAGTGAGATGGCCGACCAGAAGGAACAAAGAGTGTATTACCCACCCTAATGACATGTTCTGCAACCAGATTCGGAAGCCCTACCCACAAACTGCACTAAATGCAACTTCCTGTGTATATTAATGCTTCACAAAACTTAAATATATAGTTGTGTTGTCAGTTAATAATTTCTTCAAGAGAAGTTGCTTCAGCAGGCCATATAAAATGGTGGATTATACTAAAATGTATATAATAAACAGTTTTCTCAGGGAACTTATAATTTTGTAATATGCTGAAAGTTTTCATTTGGAAAGTGAAAGCTGACAGTGAATGAATGTTGTGACATACAGACACTGAATTGGAATGTCAGATTTGAGGTTGTCACAGCAACGAATATAAAAATATCTGCCTTTAAAGCTGTGACACACTATGAAGTCATAGTGGTTACCCTGAAGATGGAGGCAACAGATTCCTCCAAAACATCAATAACATTCTTTCAGACTACAGCATCAGACTCCTTAAATAAATTGAAAGTCTAAAGTGTATTGATTGACACACAGTGATAGGACTGGTTTAGCACTATTAACCTAATAAAGGCTATTTCTTTATTAAAACTGTCACAACACAACTATATTAAGGTCAGTGTCAAGGTTGGCTCTGCTACATGTTTCGGCTACCAAAAGCCATCATCAGGCAAATACATGGCCAACACATATACATCAGTGAACTGCAGTACTAGTAAAATTGGATACAATAATATTAATTATATTAAACTACTTGGCATAAAAGTACAATAAATTAGACTATACAAAACGAAAGTTAGAGTATAAAACAAAATTAAAATTCTTCAAGTGATGCTTTACATCACTGAGTCAGTCATAGGTTTTTGTGATTTTGTTGTGTTCCCAAGGACAAATTGGAGTATTCTATATTTTGTGTATATATAATAAACTGTTTTGGAGGATCGTGATGTAGATGTAGTAATATTAATGTTAATTATTTAGTCCGTGCCTCATCTTATAAAGTATTGTCCGTTCTGTAGGGAACGTAAACGACTGGAGTACTGCAGTTCAGTGGTGTATATATGTTGGCCATGTATTTGCCTGATGATGGCTTTTGGTAGCCAAAACATATAGCAGAGCTTAATATAGTTGTGTTGTGACGGTTTTAATAAAAAATTGTATATTATAACACAACAGGATGCATGAAATGAAAAAAAATTATATTCTTTTTCATTGGTATACATCTTTTTTGTTACATTCCTTTTATCTTGATCACAGAAAGTGCTGGAGCATCAAAGTTCCACTTGCTTGCAGGTGTCTTATGTCCTCAGTGTACTCTCACGCTGTTGTTAGTGCCTCTTGGACGAGCTTCCAGACGATGGCATCGTTGCATCGTCATCTTTGTTCCATATGACTTATTCTTATGATGTTTTTCATTCAAATCAAATGTCATAACTTTCTCACAAACAACTGGTAAAACAGGGTACAAAACACATAATATGTACCTTATTTATGGTACGAAACTCTAGTCTCGTAGTTCTAGTTGTCCCATTAAAATACCATAACTAGAATTTCTTAAGCTCACATTTTTTTTAAATTCCTTACTGTAAAATTTAAATACCAAATGCCAATTTGGTTACCTAATAGGTCACTGCAAAAACTATACTCACTTAGAACTGCTTCTGTGATAACAATAGTCAATAATGGTGATAATAATAAAGGAAGCACGACAGAAATAATGCTGCTGCTGCTACTACTACTACTACTCATCCTACTGCTGCTGCCTCTTCCACCATTACCACTAACTACTAATAAATAATGATAATGACAATGATGATGGCAACAACAAAAGTGCATAATAATGATAATTTAAACTGTATGAATATAACAACACAAGAAGTAAGAAATGACGTGAATAATTTTTAGCATACTTTTCAAACGAAATCCTGGGAAACTTTTTTCCTGTAAGGGGATAATGCTCAGTTTTCATGCCACTGGTATAACGTCAAAACTGGTGACTCATTTCTGGGCAGCAGTTAGTTAATGGGGCAGTAGCCATGGTGACTGATTTTAGACTCAGAAGAAGAAACGTTACAATTTAGTTCTACCTCGCTTTTCTTGACACCACCTTATGACTTCCTGCCTGTACCAGAATAGACTGCATGGAGTTTATGAGGATCCACCCAAAGCAACAGAAGGAATCGTGTTTTTATAAAGAACAGTTCAAAGTGAAACAGTTCCTGTGTTCTTTCCTTATATGCTATTGAGATTGGTAGTTGAATCATCCTAAATGAGTAGGCTCCTGTAATTGCATTCAGTTAGATTAACTTGGTGCCTTCTCATTATGAAATCAGTTCAATTATCACTCCCCCCTTTTATTTATACCCCTCTATTATCCTGAATGCTTGTAGCCCATGTCATTTTGATTCGCTTCATGCTTCCCTTGTTTCTGGTACGATGCATTCTGAAAACATATACCCGTACAATTTTGTCCTAAACCATATATTGGATTATGATACTGCAACTTTTTGATGTGTCTGAAAATTGAATTTATGAAACAGCGAGTAATAAAGTGAAGCATACACTGTTCAGAATTAAATGTTATTATGCAAATTAATTCTGAATTAAAAGAGATAGAATGAATGCCCTGTACATGATATTTAAAGTTCTCGTTATTATTGTTATTATGCAAATAACTTTAAATGTCACGTATTCTATTTTTTAATGTCTGAAACAGAACAGTTTCACAGTTATGTTGCTTTTGAACAAAGTAAGTTATACTTTCTTAAAACTGAACATACATTACTAAAGGTAACAACATTCTTAATATTGTCGTGTACAGACCCGCTGCTTAGCGGCGACTCTGTAAACAACGGCCGATTGTGGGCAACGGCTCGGTAAACACGTTACCATGGCAATGAATGCGCGCCCAACAATTGAGTAACTGTTGGAAACAGGGTGTTTGTGCGTGGTCCACTCTGAGATGTTATAAGTAAGGGACAAAGTCGATTGTTAGGCAGTTCTGCACGGGAGGTTGTGAAGACAGAATCTGAGCGAGTGAAGCTGAAAAATCTCCACTGTTAGAAGTCGTTGCTAGGGAATGGATGATGAAGACACAGCAGGTGAGAAAATGCTTAGTGGGTGCTGTGGTGATTTATCAATTATGGATATTAGTGGTGGTGCTGTAATTGCTTGTAGTTCCGAGTTGTATGTATAAATGGCCAATAAATTTATTCACCAATCTGAACCCCGTTTATAGTCGCACATAAATCGTGACAATATATTAAATGAAAACAAAACAATGGGAATTTTACAAATCCTGTATACACGATGTGTCCAGGATCCGTTAGGACTAATTTTTTTTTTAAATTTTGCCCTGAAATGCAATCTGTTGGCGAGTTGTGGCGTTAAGATTCTTGAAGTTTCAGCTGTGGTTGTCTATAATTTAAAGCGTAAGCATCGCTGCATCATGTGTTCTGACCTTGAAAGTAAGAGTACTGTTCTGACACTCGTCGGAAAATGGCGGTTGAACAGAGAGCCAACATCAAATTCTGTTTGAAGTTAGGCAAAACAGCTGGAGAAGCGTATGAAAAGTGTGTACAGTAGTGATTGTTTGAGTCGCTCCAACATTTTTCGATGGTATGCTGTATTTCGTGACGGCAGGGCGGACACTGAAGACGCTCCACATGCATCAAAACTGAGAACAAGTCACACTGAAGAAAATGTGACAAAAGTGACCGAAATCCTTGCGTCAGATGTGTTTCTGGAAGACTCATTGAGGAGCTTTTGGGAATATCAAAAGTACTGTGAATCAAATTTTGACCGAGGATTTGGACAAACGGAAGGTCTGTGCGCGGTTTCTACCGCACGCGCTGCCAGGCGATGAAAAACATGCCATAGTGGAACACTGCAAGCACATGCTACGGTCGGCCCAAAGTGATACAAAATTTAAAAAACAGATTGTTACTGGTGATGAGACATGGTGTTTTCAATATGAGCCTCTCACAAACCGGCAGAGTGCAGCGTGGTTGATTCCAAAGAAGCCGAAACCAAAGGAAGCGCGCATGCAAAAGAGTCGAGTAAAGACACTGCTAACCGTTTTCTTCGATTCCAAAGGAATCATTCACAAGGAAATTCTGCCAGATGGTCAAACAGTGATTTCTAATTATTATCTCGTAGTCATTCTTCGAATTCGACCTGAATATCGAGAGCAAGGTTCCTGGTCGCTCCTCCACAACAATGCCCCACCCCACAAATCGAAGATCGTGGGCGATTTTTTGGCCAGAAAAGTGATCCCAGTCCTTGATCATCCCCCGTATTCCCCAGATTCGGCTCCATCAGATTTCTGGTTGTTCCCAAAAGTTAAGTTGACAATGAAAGGAGACTGTCACGACACCCAAAGTTGCCCAGAATCAGGAAGAGCTACTGAAATGGATTGCAGACCTCAATCCAGGACTTCATACGGAGAACTGGAGGGTACTAGATAAGCAATCTGAGTCGAAACGCCAGAGGCTTATCTTATTCATAGTCCGGGACTCTTATACTATTATACAGAGGACCGGTTACAAAATATTCACTGAACTCTCACAGGGGACTGTTAAGGTGCTGAATGATCCTGAGGATTAGCGCCAGACAGAACCTTTGTCAGAAACAGCATCATCCAACTCGGTCTCTGGGGGGGGAGGGGGATGATGTACCTACTCCCTCAGTTAACCGGAAGAGAATATCTGATAAGAAGGAGACAATCCCTCCTCTCGTCAACCCGACCTTACCAGATCAGGGACCTCCCTCGGAGTAAACCAGGTCTGATAAAGGAAAAGATGCTGTGGAAGAAGGTATTTAGGACACCTTTCCCAGCATTACAAAATGAACACACAACATACATACACACACACATGACATTTACACATAAAACATGATTCATTCAGATTAATTTACACCACAGCAAGGCTGCTACAGCAATTTTGTGTGTTCAACTTTCTGAAGGAAAAGCATACGTAGCACTTATTCAGGAACCTTGGATATAGGGAACAAATAACATGCTTAGTGACTTCATGGGGAACAGTCTACTCTGTGGTGCCTCGAGACAATGTTAGATCATGCATATATGTTAATACGAGGGGGTACCCAAAAGAAACCGAACTTATATTTTTTTAAACTTTTTATTCAAATTTTAAGCACAAACCTTCAATCCCCTTCAAAGTACTCTCCACTTACACTAATACACTTGTCTAGTCCTTTATTCCATTTTTCAAAACATTGTCTAAATTCATCTTTTGAGATGCTTGACAGCGCCTCCGTCGTTTTTTTCCTTCACCTCAGCAACATCAGCAAAACGCTGAAAAAAAGTTTTGATCATTTCGGAACTCTTCTTTCAAAGCACAGCATGCTTCCACGCGACCTTGTTTTTGTTCAGCAGTCAGCAGTCGTGACATGAATTTCGCAGCCACCCTTTTCATTCCCAAATCTTCTGTCAAAATTCTCTGAACTGAGCTCCAACTCACTCCCGACAGCTCCACAATTTCTTCAATGGTCCGTCGTCGATCTTCCTTAATGATTTCACGAATTTTTTCAACATTTTCATGTGTTCGGTCCATTGCAAAAACGACGATCACACAAAACAGTTGTCACTATAAACTCTGCCGAAACTAGTCCTTACCTTCTGAAGCAACGGTAGTCGGCTTAGCGACTCAGGAATGTTCGCTCTATGCGCTCATAGCGGCAAAACGCGGTACTACAAAAGCTCTGCCCACAAAAAAATTAGTTCGGTTTCTTTTGGGTACCCCATCGTAATCATATTAATGCTTTACCCTTGCTGGAGTTCTGTTCCAGAGACACAACAACGGTGAGGATGACATACACACTGGGCGGAGGCTGTGGAGCTCATCGTCACTTCAGCCTACATTCCATATAACTCAGATGAACCACCACCTTAAGGAACCGACCCTTTTCAATAAGACAATCTAGCTCTCCAGCGATGTCAAGTACCTTGGTATAGTATTAGACAAGGGATTGACATGGAAAAAGCAGCTGGACAAAGTCATCAATAAAGCCTATAAGGCTTTTCGGACACGCAGAAGCATAGACTTGAAAGGATTCTGATGATGGTTTATACTGTACTTCTTTTGGCTTGTTTCGTACTTCATCAATCGTCTGGTATGTAAAAGACAAAACACCACGATGTCTCGGAGACTGGATATGTCTCCGTCTTCAGGTGGGCAGGGAAAGATAAATCTACTCAGTTGTGCCCGTTAGAAAGAGCTAGTCTCAATCATTGGACTTCTTGTCTTTCACATACCAGACGATGGATGAAGTCCAAAACAAGCCAAAAGAAGTACAGAAATGCAGAAGCATGTTTGGTAAAACTTCAGGACTGCAGCCGCACGTTGTGCATAGGATATATACTGCGGCTGTAAGACCCATAATTACATATGGCGCCACAGTATGGTGGCCCAGATTTAAACTCAAGACAAGCAAGAGAGAACTTAGCAAATTGCAAAGGTTGGCTTGCTTGGGTATCACAGGAGCAATTCGTACATCTCCAACAGCTGCACTGGAGACACTCCTTGGACTCCCCCATTGCATATACAGTTGGAGGCAGAGGCCAGGGTAGGAATCTACCGTCTACAGTGCAGTGATCAATGGAAACTAAATCCGATAGTTTCGGACATGCATACATGACTCAGGACATGAAAAAAGAACTCATATTACAAATGAGGTCTGACAAAATGATACTGAGACATGTATATGAAAAACCATTCACAGTCAGATTTCCTGACAGGAGTGAATGGCAAGACAGTTTTCGGCCCAATAGGAAAGGGGACTAATCTGGTATACAGAGGGTCCCAAGATAAATAAGTGAACTGGAGCTGGTGTGTACTGCTATAGCACAAGGCGGAAACTGAGTTTCAGCCTTGGGCAGTACATGACAGTATTGCAGGTAGAAGTATATGCCATTAAGGCATGTATTATGGCGAATCTAGATAGGAACTACAGAAATAGGAACAGCTACATTCTATCTGAGAGCCAAGCTGCACTAAAAGCACTTGACAAACACCAGATCAACTCAAAATTGGTCTGGGATTGCCACCAAACTCTCATGGAACTGGCCAAACACAACAGGGTACAACTGATATGGGTACCTGGGCATGAGGGTATTGCTGGAAACGAAATAGCAGACCAATTGGCCAATATTGGAGCTTAACATCTGTTCATAGGACCTGAACCAGCCTGTGGCATCTCTATAGGAGTTGCCAGAAAGGCAATCAGGGACTGGACAAATATGAATCACAAGAAATACTGGGAATCCTTGACTGGACTCAGGCAAGCAAAGGGACTCATATCAGGACCCTACATTAAAAGAGCGAAGGAACTGTTGAAGTTAAACAGGAACCAGATACAATGGGTGGTAGGACTACTTACAGGACACTGTCACCTCAAAGGACACCTCTTAAAACTGGGACTAAGTAATAGTCCAACTTGTGAAAGGTATCAAGAAGGAAATGAAACAGCCACACATATGCTGTGCGAATGTGAGGCCTTAGCTTACTTAAGATTGCATCACTTAGGTCAATATTTCATGGAACCAAGAGAATATTTCGACGTCCCCACGTACAGAATCCTATTCTTCATTCGAAGCGCCAGATTGTTGAGTGGATAATCAGAAAGGGAGGCACAATAGGTCACTGTGGTCGCGGTGCAAGGGCCAAGAAGGCCCACCCCTTATACTTGTACATTCATTCATTCATTCATTCATTCAACTTCACCTACAAGCAGCGGTCGCTCGGTCGGTATAGTTCGCTTGCGGTCTATAGGTCACGGAGTTTTTTTTTTGTTTGTTAGTATGGTTAATTAAATTAAAAAACAAGTAATTCTTAAAAGATTTAGTTTCTATAATCTGGTACACATCTTGTTTCCGGATTTTGACTGGTGAGTGATGAGAAAGAAGAAAATTCTGCAAAGCTGTCAAGATTTTATTATACAACATGTGAAAAAATCATTGTTAATAATTTTGGATTATGCAGTGAATTATAAAGCACAAGTTCATGAAGTCGAAACCACCACACAGATCACTCAATTGCCTTGACTTTTTTGTCAATGATAGTACAACTAGTAAGTTGTGTCACCTGGAAGCACAAGCTTGTTGCTTTGTAGTCATCCTGAGTGGCTACTGTCAGTTGACAAGAGGTGACAGTAGAGAGAGGAGCAACAGCTGTGCTAGAGTTGGGTGCAGTAGCCAATCACAGCTGAGGTACTGTAATGTGAAGATGAGGTGTGTGGTGGCCATAACAATAGTAATAGCATTTCTGCAGCATGGAATGGGCTATACACAAGAGAGACGATACGTAGAGGTGAGTTGTTACAAATTATAAAATCTAATTGAAGTTATAAATGAAAACAATCATAATATTCACGAACAAATTACAATTTCTATTGCTGTGGAAAATGCGGAGCATAATAACACAAACTCTACTGCAGAATAACACAGAATTATACATATGGTTGACTGCTGAATAAAAAATTTAAAAATTGTACTGATATCATCACTCCTGTTGAATTATATCGAAAGCTGAGAGACGAACGTAGAAGATGTGTCGCACATAAAAATATGATACAATTGATGATAGAAACATTGAGAGAAATACTGTTATAAAGCACGCATGTTTCATATAATATTGCCCTTAAACGCGTCCGATTTAAACGAAAACTGAAATGGCTCTTCGCATATTCATAAAATTCTCAGATATCAAATATGAAAATCAGTCCAAAGATTATCGGATTAATCCATTCACACGGATTGGCGAACGAACTGTGCGAAATAAATGAGGATTCCGCAGGGTTGCAAACCCGCCTAAGAGTGAACAAAATTCAGTGACTTATTTAGATTGCTTTGAGTATTGTAAATAAATTACCGCTGGTAACAATTTAAGAGGGTTCATCAATGACTAGTTTAATAGAACAAAAGATTGAAAATTCTGTTCTTCAGAACCAGAGGATCCCATAAAGGGCCTCAGGAGTTCCGCAGATTAGGTTTTGTAATGGCGGATTTCAATACGAGTGCCAACCGATCTCAGTAGTAATTTCTTATAAAATTACAAACCTAATATAAATAACGTAGTAAATTCCTTAAGCTACAATTCTGTTTCAAATTTATGGAAACCAAGAACTATGGGTGACACCTCACAGTGGATGCCTTTTAAAGAAAGTATTTACATTATACAAAATTTAAGTGCTGGATTATGTTTCTCTTAAGAAGATAAAATATTCCTGATATATATGTAATTACTTTTTTCCGGACTCTACTAGGCTGAAAGGTCAAACAAATGCAAGATAATATATACTCGTACTTCAATGAAATTACTTCTGAATATACACTGGAGGATTAATTTAGTGAGCTTACTGCTAAACCGATGGAACTGTGCACTATATCGACATTTTTCTCACTTATTCAATATTGTTCACAAATCCGTTTCTTAGTAATTCTTTTATGCTATTTAAATCAGGGCTGTTACGATTTTTGTAACATTATGACATAAGCAAAAATATTATATTTCTTGACAGTATCCATCGTCATATTTTTCTTTAAAACATCAACAACAGGACGATGAATAATGTCCGGAAATCATAATATTTGTGCTAATGTACGAGTACCATCCTCACAAATTTTGGATCTTATTAAAGACATAATAAGTTTTGTAGAAAACGTATTACAGGTATTAAAATAGCAGTCGTTTCCAAGCAATCAGAAGATTGCATCTTTTGGCACGCTTTTTAGGAAAGGTGTATTAAATTGCGTTGCGCCTGTTGGTGTTGCGTGTCTACTGGTTTATCTCTCTGTGCGTTGGTGACATGTGTCTACGGTCTATTGAATAGAGATAATATTAACCTTCATCTTGAGCATCCTCCCCGAAGGCGTCGAGAAAACGCGCATATAAATCTCGAAGCATTCTCGACAACGGCCTTTCATAGTTCTGTTACGTTTAAATAGAGAATAAAGGTCCACAGAAATTTTCGAGGCGAATGAATAACGCCAAAATTGTCTTAGGAGTGGTAGCGCCTAAAAAGTGGCAACTTACCCTGCTCATCATCATGGTAGGTTGCATACTACCAACGTGTGAAGCCTGGGAAGTTAATGGAAAAGTGCATCATGTAAATTTTTTGAAAACACAATCGGACATAACCAAAGAATCAGTAACATCAATCCCTTATGTAAATTCAGTTACATTTATCTCATAATACTTTTCAGAATAGTTCCCCTGTTTTGTTACTTCAATGTCTGTATCGAAAAGTGCACTTATTTTTCTCTTTTCACTCCTATGTGCCACAATCTCTTTACAGTCCTAATTATCCCTAACATCTACTACTGACGTATTATTTTTATTGCTTGGTGGGGTGGGACCGAGTCCACTTGGTACTGCGGCCACTTCTGGCCTATTGTACCAGCCCCAGGTGATTGGTGAGGGTGATTGTGGAGCAATTGGTGGGATGAAGTCTGGCAGGGGAACCGAAGTACTCGGAGAAAACCTGCCCCAGCGCCACTTTGTCCGCCACAAATCCCACTTGACCAGACCCGGGATCGAACCCGGGTTCGCCGCGGTGGGAAGCCAGCGACTAACCGTTTGAGCTATGGCGCGGCCTACTGACGTAATTAGTCTGAGTAGTTAGCGATATCACAATGAAATGTACTTCCTGTAGCGACAATATTCTGAGTTTTTACATGTGAATATAACAGATTTAAACATGAAAAGGCCTTTCTGTGACATATTCCTTACGTCAGGGAAGATATTCATTTCTGTAAATTCAACGTTGTCTACATTTTTCCTTACATTTCCTTGTTGATCTGAGAGTTTCACTTTTTCATAGTCAGTTTTCTCTCAGTAATACGTACAGTATCATTTAAGAGCCTAGCCACACCGTAAGGGTACGCGCAGTCCACGCGTGCGCACAGTGTTTTAAAATCTAATTTTAGGATAGAAATTCTTGTTCTACTTACATTATTTTTGGGCATCAGCTTTATAAGTAGACTGTCTTCCCTCCTGCGTCATCTAACTGAATGTTGCCTTCGTGTGGTACTGTTGGAAACATTCGGAAATGCAGAGTCCGACGACGGAATTCATGCACTTTGTCCGGATGTAACTCCCGTTTCCCACGCGAAGAGCACACACGACACCTCGGTCTCGTATTAGAGGAAGTCGGCCATTGATGTCGAGTGGCCTCCTCTAATCTAGATATCGCCGATGACACAGCAGGAAGTCTCTGTGTGATAATTTCGCGCTACAGGATGACAACAGGAGGAAACTGTTCAGAATCGTCAGATCCAGGCGATGGAAAAATAGTTTATTTGTCCATTTCCAGGTCCGACGACTGATGCTACAACTGTTTGCCATTCTGTCTCCTTTGTCGACATAACCCATGTACGTGTTGTAGTTAACAACAATTGCTGGCTTGATGGCATTTCCATGCTCATCACGGAAACTGCCTTCTGCTGAAGGACAGTGCATGTTTGTCCTTCCAAACTAGTGCTGTGAAGTTCCGTCTCACCCTAACACGAATGTCACCTTTCTTCAGTCGAAATTGTCTTCGTCGAAAATAGTCAGGCAAGCCCTTCCAATTAGGTGTGACTGTCCCACAGCACGTTATGTCCTTTGTCATCAGTTTGTCAAACACGTCTGGTGACGAAAAGAAATTGTCCATGTACAGTTAGCGACCTACGCCCTGAATACGTCTGCACAGGTCCCTACCTGTAGCACGTGTCCTGTCTTTTCCTAGATAAACCTTCATGTCATAAGTATACCCAGCGGCGTCACAAATTTTGAAGATTTTGATTCCGAAACGTTTGTGTTTCTTGCGAATGTACTGCCTAAAAACCACCCTCCCTTTGAATTTAACAATTATTTCGTCTATGGCCAAATGTTCGGAAGGGTTATAATATTTTTCATGTGCGTCATTGAGAGTGTCGAAGATGGTCCGAATTTTCCATAGTCGGTCATAACTGTCGGCATTCCTGTCACTTTCTGTATTGTTTTCTGCAAAATGAAGAAAACAAAGAGTGTGAAAAACGGTCGCGTTTCATTGTGTTAAGAGTATAAAGGCGTGGTAAATTGTTCTGCAGTCGACCAGTAGTCCTTTAGTCTGTCTCTAATGTCATGTCCCATTTGAATGATTATTCCTAGAAACAAGAAACATCTCGGAATCGGTGACGTCAGGCCGCAGAGAAGTCTTGAAGTCTGTCTAGGTACTGGTGGTAGTACCTGTTCGTCTCTTCCACCAGCAGACGGATAGTAGAGCATGAAAACGTAGAAAAGGGTGGAATCCTTATTTACGTGTGGAGCTTCATTGATATTTAACCCCACAGCTCCACCGGAATAATTATTCACACCCCTCCTGCCATGCTGGTCTGGTGGTCCCCCGGTTGACGACGAATATGATGGGTCTTCATCGACTTCGGTTTCTGAGTCCCTTGCTTCCTCGCCATTCTGAGTCGTCTGTACCGCAGTCTGAATCGGTGTCATTTAACAGCTTAATTTCGGCTTCTTCCATGAGAAATGAGGTCATGGTGGATAGTTGAAATTGCGATGATTTATAAGCGTTACGAACACAACGCGTTAAGCTTGAACGTTCTGGCACTGCAGAGCCATTCCGAGAAGAATACGTCTATGTGGCTAGTCAGAGTTTCTGAAGGACAAAGTACGATAAGACTTCGACCACACTCGTGTATACAGTAAGGTTCCGACGTGACGGGAGAATGTGCAATACAAACATAAACTTCCTCCCCTTACGCCAGATAAGACAAAGTGAGACAGGATGTCAGCAGCATGCATTTATACTGCAGAAACGTTCTGTGCAGAAACTAAAAGCATATTTGTGGACAGACGCTCGAAATTGGGATTTTTTTTAATCAGTGTAACAGTTTTTACAGATTTTAAAATCTGTAAATTACAATAGCTGATTCTATAGTCTTTCTAGATAAAAGCAGCGACTATTTCGTTCGTTTATCACAAAAATTGTAGAAATCACAGCATTTTCAGCAACATGCTTACAGTTTTTAATACTATACAATGGTGGGCATTTAAATTAACTCCGTCCTGCTGCCATTACCGGAATTTAAATGGCCCGTCTCTTAAAGGGTATAATTATTCCAACATCACTTAATTATTTAAAAAAATATATGCTCTACAGTTCATTTAGCTATATCCGTAAGATGACCACAACCGAACTTTCTTCTTCAACAAATTTGATCAGTTTTACAGACAGTAAAAAAATCAATGGAATTGGTATATAATCAAGAGAATACAAAATATTTTCCGGCATACTCGTAATACTTAACTGATACTTTGAACCAGCTACATACAGCAAACCTAACTTGTAGGTAGAAATGGGTAATTTTACGATGTTTTCAGTATCACAGGCTGTATAGCATTGAATGGTATGATGACAGATTAATTTGAAAGGATTTGGAAGGAAACGGCGTGGTATTTTTTGAGGTATTATCCCAGAATTTTCATGGCGGAATTGAAGAAAATCTATCCGATATTCGAACCGAGCACATCCGAAATATAAGTATCCTAATTAATAGTGGAGTAGTAATATTAGAATAAGTTATTTCACTATATTCCAGCATGGTGTCTTAATTCTTTGCTTGCAGATACTGCAGAACAAATTAATATTTATACGATTGATGTCACACCCAGTGACATTTCTGTGGTGTTAATGTAGAAGTAGGCCAAGTTACTGGAAGTCATTTTTAGCAGATAAAGAAACAGCTTTTTATGTTTATGCAGTAATGCATTTAAATCAGTATTTCATTATGTCACTGAACGAAACATACTGTGCTTGGAAACATAACCTGTTTTTTTTTATTATTTCGATAAGAGGAATTATATGGTGCATTTATCTCATCAATACTTTGTTCCCTAATCCCTCCTTCCATAGCACCATAAATTTGCTCAAGCTAAGATTCACGCATTTAATGATAGTTTTATCATCTGATCGGTTTTTGAGATATCTACCCACTGGTCACAAAAGTAGTTGCATTACTTCAACGGACGTTGTGTTTTAAGCGGGGGTGGGGTTGTACTTAAAGAAAACATTTCTATTGATTTTGTATGGAAAGACTGAAGAAAATCGTTGCTGAAATACAGCAAGACTAACGGCACTTCTGCGAAGATCAATGTAGCTTTCCTGAATCTGAGGCAGACATGTCAGCATGGGAATAAATTCTCTCTCTTGCTGCAACCATGTCATTCAGAAACGTAAACAACACAACATGTTGTTAAGGTGGTTTCTTTTCTATTAAAATTACAGTATGTCAAGTTCAGAGACTCAGAATATTTTCATATCTTTCGATCTGTCATAAATGAATGCAATAGTTATGTTATGGAAGATGAGCCGTGTTGTAACTGTTCTTCACCCACATTCTCTTCACTGGATTCTTTTAGTGCAAGTAGCGGTAAAAATGCTACCCATTATTAGACAGGAAGTAGAGCAAATCAGCAGCTAACAGCAGTCAGTGTGGTGAAACAGGTACAGTGTATTCACCAACCACAAGCAAAGTTGTGACTAGTCAGGTTACTTTATGGAGTCACTGAAATTTTATGTCAGAGATGTACTTAGTGGTGAATAACTAGTTTTTGTCAACAGAAGAAAATGCTTCTTCTTCTTCTTCTTCTTTTTCAACAGACATGTTTGAGGTTATATATCACCATCAGATAATATATTAACCGTCTTCTGTATCGAAATATTATTTATTCAAGAAAAATATAGGGTCATATGCGACGGACCTATTTATTCAGGACCTCTGTATGAAAATACGCCAGACTCTGACGAAACGAGTCTTAAGCCCGTTGGAATACAAACGGCTCCGTCCGTCCGAAGGCGTGAAGCAGCTTGAGAACAGTTGAATTTTTTTTTCATGAAACATTTTATTGAGGAATTCTACTCAGATTTGTCTAACATTCCAGTTTCTAATAAAGTCTGAAGCTAATCAAAAAGCAAGAGAGTTTTTCTTTTGCACTGAAGTCTTTTAATATAAGTGATGTAACGAATGAAGATAATAGAGTGACACAAATATCTAAATAACATTATCCACATTTTTTGACTGGTAAAAGTCCAGGGCAAATTATTATTATTGGACCCTGTTTTGACACTCAGCAATTGTCCATAGCTCAAGCGGTTAGTCGCTGGCTTCCCTCCGCGGCGGCCCGGGTTCGGCCAAGTGGGATTTGCGGTGGACGAAGTGGCGCTGGGGCGGGTTTTCTCCAAGTACTTCGGTTTCCCCTGTCAATCTTCATTCCACCAATTGCTCCACAGTCACCCTCACCTATCATCTGGGGCTGGTACAATTGGCCAGAAGTGGCCGCAGTACAAGGGACTTAGTCCCACCCCACTAGCAGTAAAAGAGTACGCAGATAATTCCTGCTATCTGCCGTCATGAGTATTTATGTGGGGTAAAATGTTTCGGGTGCATGAAAAGGAAACACATAATGCAAGTCCGACGAACTTTTACGTAAGTCTTGGGGCTTTAGTGGTTATTAAACAAAATAACGCGAACCTCCACAATTCTTAGGTTATGTATACATTTCCGGACAAAAGCTTTCAATAATCAACAATGGCCTCCCAAACACAAGCGAAGAATACCAAAGTCTCTAATCTGGATAGTATCAAAACAACGGCTCTTTGTACATAAATGTCTGGATGCAAATAAATATGTACTCAATCAAAATGCAGTTGATGATGCAGCCACAGATATTAATTTATCGGTTATTTTTGCGCTTGCTTTATAATATACAATTTCTCTTAGTCAATCATCTTCATGTGTTTAAGAGTGCTGACGTGTTGAAATGGAAACTACTTTTTCCACTGTTTTCTTTGGATTTGACTTCAGCCTATAACGTTCGTATTTGGTGCGTTAGCAGCGAAATTTAAAAAATGCGCGTATTAGCTTCACCATATTGTCAGCATGTAACGAGTCCAGAACTGCTAAACGAATTTTCATGAAATAGGAAGCTGGAAATTTTTACTAAAATTTGTCGACAGGTTTCAAATTTGGTTATAATCCGACAACAGTAATGGAAACTGTACATGAAGACTTGCTTGTGTATATACGCACAACTGAAACGTAACTAGCTAGCGAAAGTTACAACAGAACTAGTAGTTAGTTAGTTATTAGAGAGGGTGGGTTTCCCCATGCACTTAGACCTGTAGTGGTCCATTGTGCTTCCGTCTATGATTTCTACCAGTCTCTATATCCTACCGGTATTGGTGCTTACCATCAGTCCCGCCCAGCCAGCGAGACCGGCTCTACTTGGCTGAGAGGTATCTATAATGCTTCCCCCATCTACCGGAGGTATTAGTGACTGCTGTTGGGCGGGAAACGTCCGCAATCTTGGCTCAGTGACCTCCTTTGGAGGTATGAGGTTCTTTTACGTGCCGTAAAGCTACGACACGGGACCCACTGCTTAAAGTCCCTCCCGGAGGCCTTGTTCCCTGAAATTTTCCGCCCTTAAAAATTCGACGACCTCCGCCGGGTATTTGAACCCGCGTACTACGAGTCATGAGGTGGGAACGTTACCTCTAGACTACGGAGGCCGCTACAGAACTAGTAAGGGAAGCTCGAAACGCAAATTTCTTGTCCAATGCATTTTTTCCGCAAGCCTTACTGTTTTCGAGATGATGAAACAAAAGGCATTTCTAAAAACTGGAGATAATAACAGAGCGAAATCGAAAGAATTGTTACACTATACGTACATTTCCAACGTGTTTTATTCCACGGATAACGACAGATAATTATTTTGCCAATTAGAAGTTGATATTATTTTAAAAATTCACTTTCACCCCACCCACAGCCTAACTTACTTCTAGCGTCGACATGTTGTTTCCAGTTCAATTGTATGCTTTGTTATATTTTCCCCATGTTTCTGTGATAACTGAATTTATGGGGTCTTGACAGAAAGAGAATTCCGAGGTATCTCGTGTTTCGTGCTCAGTCAATATTCATCAGCCGACTTTATCAACCCTATGAAAATTACCTGTGCCGATCACAGTGGCCGGGCGGGCTAATGCATAAACCGTCTTCGCCCGCTCGAACACTGGGGTCATGGGTTCGAATCTCATTCGAGGCATGGATGTCTGTGTGCGTTTATTCTGTGTTTGTATTGGTCTGTGTGTAGGCAGCGGCTTTGCTATGGGCTGGTCCCCCGTCAAAGGAATCCTACCGACTGTGTATAAGATTAAGAAACTGAAAAAAGAAGCATCCAAGATCTAAAGAGCTGTGGTGCCGGAGAGAGAGAGAGAGAGAGAGAGAGAGAGAGAATTACCTCATATGGAAACCACAAGTGTTTTTATTTGTGTGAATTAATACTTCCATGATGGGAGAAATAAAAAATTCATACAAAATTTGTTAGAATATTTGAAGGGAAGAGACCACGTGGGAGAATAATAATAATAACGATTAATAATAATAAAATTGATGTAAAGACAGAATCTTATGATGTGAACTGGTTTGTTCAGTACACGGTAGGGAACAGTGGTGGGTTCTTGTGAGAACAGTAATGAATCATCGGCTTCCATTACAGACGGGGAATTTCATGGCTATCTAAGCGAGTATTAGATTATCAAGTAAGACTATACTCTATAGCAGTGTTTCTAAACCTTTTTAAGCCCAAGGACCAATAAAATATCTGAAAAAATTCTACGGACCCCTAAGTTATATAGGTCTATTTTTAAACCTATGTGGTATTGCCAACATTTGGGACGTACTGTGCCATTTATAACATAATAAATCGAAGAGCATGTTTTTAATACATATGGAAACATAACTTTTACTCTTCTCCAAGTATAATTAGAATGACCAAGTCAAGGAGGATGAGGTGGGCAGGTCATGTAGCACGAATGGGGGAGACGAGGAATGCGTATAGGATATTGGTGGGAAAGCCAGAAGGAAAGAGACCGCTGGGAAGACCAAGACGTAGGTGGGTGGACAATATTAGAATGGATCTTAGAGAGATAGGATGGGATAGTATGGATTGGATAGATCTGGCTCAGGATAGGGACCAGTGGAGGGCTCTTGTGAACACGGATGAACCTTCGGGTTCCATAAAATGCTGGGAAATTCTTGAGTAGCTGCATAATTAGCGGCTCCTCCAGAAGGGCTCAGCTCCGTGAGTAAGTAAGTAAGTAAGTATGGAAACATAATTAATTAAATTGGAAGTAAAATATTAAAAGTGAATCATCATTGAACATAGTTCTAATCTTTATTAAACAAATAAAGAATACGATATAATTATGTTACTACTTACTTTAATGAGATTGTTGAGCTTGTCGGCCCTTACAGAGTTCCTGGATGTCTGCCTCAGTATTGGTCAACTTCAGTAGAAGATTGTCACTCACACTAAGACGATTTCTGTATTTCGTTTTTATTTGAAAAAGCGATAAAAATCCTTTCTCACAAAGATAGGTTGTTGAAAACTGCATGACGATTTTCAATGTTTCTTCAGATAATTCGGGAAATTCACTTCTCACTGAAGGCGAGATCCAGAATCGGACCAAACCAAGATCACGGAATTGCATTTTGGGTCCACTGTCACTTGAAAGCTCAATTAACTGTTTTTCTTTTTTCGATAACGAAAGTCGTACTAATGATTGTAAGCCTGAAATGGATCGCGAACCCACAGAAATTTCTCATAAAAGTTATTCGGAAAATATGTTTCAAATTTCTGTTTCACAGTTTTGAGGTAGTCACAAACCCTTTCCAGAAAGTCAGAATCAACAGAAATATCATTTCCCATTAAAAATGATTCCAATGTTGGAAAAGGTGCAAACTGTCTGCCTTTTACACAACTAATTCATAACACCAGTTTTTTTCTCGAATGCCTTTATTTTGTCGTAGGCATCAAGAACAGTTAAAGAATTTCCCTGAAGGGAGAGATCCAGTTCATTTAATTTAAGAAAAATATCTGAAAGATAGGATAGTGGTAATAACCATGCTTCGTCAACAAGGAGTGATGCAAAATCAAAATTACGTTCATTTACAAACAATAAAACTTTGCGCCTTAATTGAAATAACCTTGTTAGTACTTTGCCCTGTAAAGCCAGCTAATTTCAGAATGAAGCAAAAGTGGTTCACATTCATGCCCATTTCATCACAGAGTACGGAAAATAACCTGTTATTTAACGGTCGAGCCTTAATAAAATATACTAGCTTTACAGCCTTGTCTAGCACAGTTCTAAATTCTGGTGGCATTCCGTTGGAGGCCAAAGTTTCCCTATGTATGAAACAATGTACCCAATTCATATCCGGAGCTACTTCCTTGACCTTAGAAACAATCCCACTGTGCCTAATTGTAAGGGCGCGAGCTTCATCCTAACATAAGCCCACACATTTTCCCTACAAATAACTCCACTGTGCCTGTCTGTAAGGGCGCGAGCTTCATCCTAACATAAGCCCACACATTTTCCCTACAAATAACTCCACTGTGCCTGTCTGTAAGGGCGCGAGCTTCATCCTAACATAAGCCCACACATTTTCCCTACAAATAACTCCACTGTGCCTGTCTGTAAGGGCGCGAGCTTCATCCTAACATAAGCCCACACATTTTCCCTACAAATAACTCCACTGTGCCTGTCTGTAAGGGCGCGAGCTTCATCCTAACATAAGCCCACACATTTTCCCTACAAATAACTCCACTGTGCCTGTCTCTAAGGGCACGAGCTTCATCCTAACATAAGCCCACACATTTTCCCTACAAATAACTCCACTGTGCCTGTCTGTAAGGGCGCGAGCTCCATCCGAACAAAAGCCCACACATTTTTCCCACTGGATCCCTTTGTCTCATGCAATTATTGAGAGTGTGAAATATTTCTTCTCCAGTTGTTCAGGTTGACAAAATTCTACAAAACAGAATATCTTCATGAATGTTGTTATCATGTGCATATCTTACGTAGCATATTAACTACGCCTCATTTGCAACATCAGTAGTCTCGTTTATTATTTTTTTTTCTGTGGCGCTACAGCCCCAATTTGGGCCTAGGCCTACCTCCATGAACTCCGCTCACTTCGGTTTACTAGATCTTACACGTTCGGTAGGACTCCTTGGGCGAGTGATCAGCTCGTCGCAAGGCCTCTACCTGTAGACAAACACAGAAAACGCACACATACATCCATGCCCTGAGTGGGATTCGAACCCACGATCCCGGCTTCCGAGCGAGCGAAGACAGTGCATGCCTTAGACCTCTCGGCTACCGTGACCGGCTGTCTCATCTATTAGTAACGCATAATAAGGGCTCAGTCAATTAACTGAGATTCTACATCTCCTGCCATATCGTTAATTCTGTGACTGATAGTCATTTGAAAGATGAATCAAATCAACATCTTTTAGTGACTTGTTGCCATAGTTTTTACTGCTGGAAGAAGTAAATTTTCTCCAATAGAATGAAGTTTCCCTGTTTTGGCTATGCGCAAACTTAAGAGGTAGGACGCTTCCAGTGCCTTGCTCTTAATGGAACCCATGACCGAAACTATATTTTTCCCATGATTTAATGTCCCTAAGCGTCGCTAAAAATCAATTGGCCTAGTTTTCACGTCACAATGTATAGTTTCTAATGTCGTCGGAGTTTCGCAGGCTTCATGCACTCGTTCGGCAACACAACTTCATAACACAAAACACATTGATGTTTCTGTTCACTTTCATCACCACACCAAGCAAACCCGAATTCCAAACATGAATTGTCACATTTCTTACTGTATCTTTTCTTTGAACTGTTTGCTTCTTCGACTTTCATATTATCTCATTTACTCGCCGTTACAACTCGTGTATCACAATTAGGGTTTGCATTGCCTGTTTCGTTTGTGTTTCTTTTCAAAGTCCCTGTTCTAAGACACTTTTCAATTATTAAAAATGTTTCCGAAAAGTATATAAAAACTAGAGTTAACTCATGACACACTTTGTCCAACTATCACTTAGCACTTATGAGATATACTGAGCATTCGTTGAAGGAGGAAAACTTTCAGTAATAAATAACAATAAGCAACAACCAGTTGGTTGAAATGTGGATAACACATGTTTACTTCAAATCTAACAAAACAGCAGGGGAAAGAGGGAGCAATAAAACCATAAAGTTGTTCACTGCACCCTTCTTTCATTGCCCGTCTTTCTGCAGCTACCATTTATCGGCGCGGTCCCTCCTCTGAAGTTAGTGACAATGCAGTCACACCCTCATACCCTGGACATACCGGATTCTTGTCTGGTCATTGAAATGTTCATGAAATTTAGAAAGCCTGTTTTTTTTTCAGTATCCATTTTATTTAAACAATTTTTACTTGCTTATTTAATTTTAATTTCTTTTGTTTGGATAATTTTTAATTTAATTTAATTTAAGTCTGCTTGCGGACCACCTTTCTCATCATCGCGGACCACAGGTTGTAAACGCTGCTCTATAGAGTTAGTGATTTTATACATTTATTTATTTATTTAAGAGTATTCTGGTTAAACTTTCTCTCGATCCAAGGCTTAGATTTTCGTTTTTAAAGTTAATATTTACGTAATCGAGTTTTGAAACAGGATCATTATAGTTAGCGAGTGGCTACAGGAGGATGTGTTCCCTTTCTTTGCAAACGGCACGAGTCTAGTGGAACCGATGACATGAGGTCACACGCAGCCAGCGAGTGTGTCTGGCCCGGAGACTCCCAGATCATCTCAAGTGGAACATTAAGGAAGTACAGTCGGCCTCACAGCTGCTATTCTGCGTATTAACAACTACAAAAGTTTCGTCCCTTCTGGCTTTTAAATACACTATAGACCTAGGGTTCAAAGTATTGGGATGGGACGAAGAGAAACGACAGATCTATAACATTCCTTACTTTAATCCTAAACGGCACAAATCGGACCGACATTACTGATTATACTTGTATGTGCAAGAAATTTCGAGAATCGAACAGTTAAGAACACTGGATTATGTGATGTAATGCCATGTAATCTGGTAGTTGTTCACGGACTTCACGGACGAACTTGATGCCTCCAACTTCCGGGCATAAGACTCAAAATGGAGGCAGCGTGATCTTTCGAAATGTTGGCAGATATTTGTCAGACTACATGGCGTCACATTTCAAGAAGACAGCAATATTCAGAGCCATCGCCTTCAGTACCTCAAATTTAAACGAATCTGTTGTTACCGGCTATAATTTCACGTTCATCTGAATTTGGACTTAATTGGTTTCTCCCTTTGAATAATTACATTCAGTGCCACAACGGAAGGGCACACACGTAACTTGGAATTGAGGTTCTCTCAACGGTGACTAGTATGATTTCTATCTGGAGATACAGTGTCACATAATCCGGTGAAAGTCAACCAACATTTGGGAAGAACATATCGTCTCCATCTTCAATGTCGAATAGTAAGCAATGAGGCAGCAAGAAGAGGTTTGCTTGCTGGTTTCTTGCTTGACTTACTCTTCGACATTGAAGATGGAGGCTATATGTTCCTCCGAAAGGTCTTTTGACTTTTACAGGACTACACAGTGCTACATCCCAGAAGATAGAATTCTTCATACGAATAAGCTTGATATCTATTTACATTAAAATGTTTCCTTCATTAATACGTACACTTAACACATAACACGCGGAGCGTTGCTTCATACTAAAATATCTCTAAGTGCACGGGTTCGAACATTTTCACTTCTATAGAGAATGGCAAAATTAATAAATTTTCATCACTATTTTATTAAGTTAAATATTAACAGGGTTGCAGTCGTGGCAGCGAACTGAATTTGAACAGAAGGCAACCAGAATAAATAACCGAATTTAAAGTACTGAATATATTTCTGTCCAGAAAGTTCAGATATATTTTTAAATTCCTGGAAAAGTTCAGCTCCATTTCTGAATCTTAACTCTGATTTCCGTATCATAGCTGGGATAAACACAACGTTTAACGGATAAAAAAAATCTGAATGTTTCACGGAAGCTTAAGTTAATAAAATCTTCCTGGGCTCTCAGCCGTGCCTACTGGTTAAACCTTACCGACGTTTCAGGGGCCATCTCCGTCCATATTATTAGAGTCTGATGATATCAGGCCCTGACGATGGTAAAAAGAAAGGTAAAACTATGTCTGTAACAGGCCGTGAAAGTCCATAGGGTTGTGAGACGCCGAGGCTCCTACATCACCTACATAATCGGCTCACAGATGGCGGTAAGGTTGTCAGCCTTACGCGCCGGCCACCCTTTATTCCCTAGGAAGATTCTTGGTACTCATTTCTGTTAGAGGTTGAGTCGACCAAAGGGCTATAGTGTTGCTGGAAGGATTAGATAAATTAAAAATATCCACCTCATCGGGTCTCGAACCCGCGACCTTCCAGCTTGTAGCAGAGTGTCTCAACCAATTACGCTACCGCGTGCCAACCCCTAATTACCCTGATGATGATAATTTTTAAAAAGTTGGCATGGCTGATAGCCCAACAAGATTTAGTGAATAAAGAGGTCTCTGCTATAGCGATGTGCATTCAGTGCCGCAATTTTTGATAGCCAAAAACAGTTATAATTTGTGACATCAAGACAAAAATAAATAGTTCTAATACAGTCAGAACATCTGATTGCTACGAATACGATCCAAATAGAAACCCAGCTTTATTAAACTTAAATCTTATCTGCTGTAGTTCTGGTTTGATTATGATCAAAATATTTTTTTTTTCAGCTGCATGGAATATTTTTCGTAAACGTTATGGTTTCTAGGATGCTGAATCCAAAAATGACTTCAATTTCCCCCTATCACGAACGGTTTTTTGGAAAATAATAGGGGTTTACAATAAAAAATCATAACAGTGATGAAAAAAATCACTAATTTTATTACATTGAACTAAACATATTATTTCTCATAATTAAACAAACAATTCCTTCATGATATATTTAACATTCTGTGTTCAGTCTTTTTGCCTGTGAAACCTTCTCTTCTTCTCTTTGATGCTCCTCCGAACATGCTTTCGCTTTCCATTTTCCGTTTCCCACTTGATCATCCAGCAGCAGTCAGCTAGCCAATTCGCATTCCATCTTCCTTGGTAGCGTCTTTCGATATCACGGACATCCTGGTGAAATCGTTCACCCTGCTCTTCACTATAGGCTCCCAAGTTTTCGGAAAATAGTCGACATGGGAGTGTAGGAAATGAACTTTTAAGCTCATCTTGCAACCTTGAGCTTTATATGCAGCCAACATGCGTTGTACATTGGTTTTGTAGAGAGGGTCTTTAGCGTTCCCCAAAAACTTGTGCGCTACGTCTTTGAAGGAGTCCCATGCTTCTTTTTCTTTTTCTCCCATTGTTTCTGAAAAGAAGGGTTGAGTTAACAGTTTTCATATGTCGGGACCAGTAAAAACTGCCTCTTTCAGCTTGGCTTCAGACAGTTTTGGGAACTTGGAACACAAATATGTGAAACATTCTCCATCTTTTGGCAGTGATTTTTCAAACTGCTTCATGAGCCCTAATTTAATATGAAGAGATGGTAATAAAAAATCTTTTCAGGTGGAACCAAGGTCGTATTAATTACGTTTTTTTCACCGGGGATTAAGGCATCTCGAAGTGGCCAGTGAGTTTTGGAGGCCTCTGGCTCGACTGTCCCACAGGCACAAGAAGCAGGGATGTTTTGTATAACTTGCCTGCTGGCCCAACAACATGGTTAATATTTTGAAGTTTTCACAAATCATCCATTGATGTTCTTGATAGTTGACTTTCTCAAGAATCACAGCCAAATCATTGTAGTTTTCTTCCAAATGCACCGAGTGTCCCATAGGAATTTATTCAAATGTATTTCCATTATACAGCAAGACTACTTTGAGGCTTGTTTTAGACGAATCAATGAAAATGCGCCACTCAGATGGATCATATTCTATTTCAAAGCATTTCATGAGCCCTTGAACATCATTACAAAAAACGAGATTTCTCTCTTTGGAGAAAAACTGAGTGAATTCGTTCTCTTGGTGCCGGTACAACGAGAATTGAATTGAATTGAATTTAATTTATTTACATTCTATAAATCCTAAGTAGGTTAGTACCTTTGGATACGGAACAAGTCAAAAGGTTACATACATAAGTACAGGCAATTTAGCTTAAAAATTAATATTATTTACATTGAAGTATTCATCTAAAGAGTAGAAGGAATGAGCATGTAGATAATTCTTTAACTCTGATTTAAACTTTTTAGTATCATTGCCCAAGTTTTTAATACTTTGTGGCAGATTGTTGAACACTTTTATGCCAGTAAAGTAGACTCCTTTTTGATATACTGATAAAGTTGATGAGGGTAGGTGGAAGTTATATTTTTGNGGGGGGGGGGGACTGGTATTTCAGAGCTATGAGGCACTGGACGAATAGCTGAATTAAGGTTTGAGTAAGATATTTTCTTTTTATTTTTTTGTATTAAAGCCTTTCGCATCTACCGAACAGAAATAACAATCAGTCGTGAGGTTTCGCTGTTCACGCCACATCATAGGAATGCCAAAACGAAATGAGTTTTTCTTACCCTTAAACCACAAATGAAGATCTTCCTCGCACCTTCTGCACACCTTGTGAGGAGCCCAAGGTTTGTCTTGATTCCCAAGTTTCAATTTGAAATAAGCAAAATACACTTTCTTCACAAAATAACTTATGTC
>NW_019742976.1:45955-75668 GCF_002891405.2 Cryptotermes secundus | reverse complement strand
CACTCTAGGTGTGACTCGCGTATTGAGATGCGACGTAGGGATAAAAAAATCCTGAACAGTTTTAATATTTTTAATATTTAATATTTATCAATATATATGATGAACATATATTTTAGTTATTTTATTATGAAGACGGCAAGGCATGCAGTGAAGTAGTTTAATGTAAATCGAAAAGCACCTGAAGATGGCAACTTTGTGCCGAAACATGTAGTGCAGGAGTGAAGAGTGAGGTGGATGAGTGTATGCACTGTAAGACGGCTGGAATAAATCATGGACATAAATCAGTGCAACAGGACGCTAAAATATAACATTGTTTATATTCATTCCTATTGCCCCAAAGAACATGTCTAAACATGCTCAACCGAGCTAGTAAGATTCCTCACCTTTCACTACAAACAAAGTAAACGTGTTGGGACATGATCACCTGAGCTCCTCACACCGCCAAACACACCCTACCAACCCCTTCCACTGCCCCCCCATCCCACCCATTTTCTATTTGTATTATTTTTTAGATTCACTCTTATAAATATTATTTTAAAGTAAGAAATAATTATTGGATATGGTTTTTAGAATCAACAATAGGATACCAGATTTCATGTTGAAGAGAAATTTCATGCAAATTTAAACTAAAAATATGAGTTTTGCAAAAAAATTGAGGTGATGTTTTTTTTTACTATTTTTTCCGGTTTTGGTGAGTAAAAACCTATAAGAAAGAGTAAAAATATCCTATGCAGTTTTTTGGTTGCAGACCTGTGTTATGTCACTGATAAGACACTGATTAACAGAAAAGCAAAGTGTAGACTCAACCTAGTCACTTTAAAATACTGCGTTGGTCTGTCTGTCCACAGAACCACACATTACTCCTATAACAGTAATTTTCCGTGTCATATCATGTGAGATACAGTAACAAAGGTACCAGCATCTGTTTATGTGTGTCTAAAAATGGGTGCAAAGACATTGCACATACTCTCTTGTATGTGTGTTTGGGCCTCAAGATACCACCCATGCATATTTATTTACAGAGACAGTTTCGATTAATTACTCGAATGTAATCAAAATTGTTTGAGCAATTTTCGAGAAAATAGTAATTTTGTTTCCTGGGGGCCATTTGAAGGGCTCATATTTTTTGAAACAGAATCTTCATATTCGCCTGGTACCGACCTATAACACATGAACTCTTGAATAGCAAATATGAATAAAATCCTTCCAACGCCTCAGGAAATAACGAGGTGCACATACAATACAGTATACTCGTATATGTACACAGAGTAGACAACATCATAAAACCACTCTTTGTTATTCAGGGGTGCTGAAAATGTGTAAATCCTTCCAAATTTTGACAATAATTTTTTCAGTATTGAAATACTTTCATACATCATATATCAAACACAGAGTGTCTCAGGATGAAAGGTCAGTATTTTAAGAGGTCATAATTTCAGTCATTCTGAACAAAAATTTTGTGTGTACATGTGTCCTGTTTTGAACGGTTTCCAAGATAGAGTTGTTTCACTATACAGTACACTGTACACTGTACAGATGAGCAAAATGCCATGTTCTCACATGAATTGCAAAGTGCACTAATGCTGACGATGGAATTTTCGAAAATGTATTATAATAGGTAAACTGTACCAACTTGAGCAATAAATACAGGTATTAGTAACAGTATGTAATATCAATTTCTTATCAATAATTTTGGAACTGTACAGTGAAATTGCTGTATCTTGGAAGCCATTTGGAATAAATCACATGTACATATATACTTTTTTGCTTAGAATGATCAATACTATGACATCCCAGAATTTTGACCTTTCCTACTAGAACATTCTGTATCTCAGACAATAAAGAAACCTCAGAATCAATTTGAATAATAAGAGTATTATGAAGGAATCTGCCCCCTGAAAAGCCTCCAACCTGGAGGCCCAGACCAGAGCCCCTTTAGCTGACATTTTACAGTTCTCTAGGTACATCACAGCACAGTGGTCTTGGAGCTCATGCAGTCCCACTTACACTTTGCTCTCTAAGGAAGTCTGTTACTTCACTGTTGTCTGTCTCCCACAATGAGAATGTGGGGTTAGATTTTTGGAGACATTTAGAATTAAAAAAAATCATATAAGTAGTGCTTGTATTGAGAAAGGCAGTTTTAAATGTATTTTTTGATATATTTCAGTAAAATGTGGGATCTAAACAAATTTAAAACAATGAAACAAATATTTTAAGGTATGTATATTTTCTTCATTTGCATTTAAGATGATGACCAACAAATACTAAATTAGACTCTATGAATATAAGTATCTCCCAAATTACACAATGTCATCTTAACAGAATTTTGAACACATAGATTTTTTAAATTTAATCTTTTAGTGATATCTAAGAAATAATTGAATTATTCATCAGGAATGAAAAAAAGATCTGGTTATGTAAATGACATTAAAATTAACAGAATCATGTACTTTTCAACCTGAGTCAAAGCAAGGAAGCCAAAGAAATGGCAACAGATTTGAGTAACGTGACCATTACATCAGCAGATACTTGTGTAAAGGTTTGTGATATGCTCACATACTAAAATCTTAGATAGATTTAAGTATACTGTTATGTTGAAGTCACAATTCCACCCTCTGTTTAAGACTGATATATATGCACATCCTAATAGCATTCTGTTGTCAGGGTTCAAACATGAATTTGGGCGAGGCACTCCAATTTCTCAGGGAATATGACCGGGAAGCATCTGGAATGTGTTTCCGAGTGACATCATCCCAATGGAACTACAGTACTAACATTACAGAAACAAATAAACGTCGTATGGTGAGTTTTATACTAAGAAGTACAGTCTATTGCAACCTCTCATTGCGAACCTGAACAGAAATTTTAAGATTAGGTCTTCCAATTTTGTGTATTTCAAGCGACTTCAATTGGTTTACTTCTTTATTTTTATATAAAGTTTTACTGCCTTAATGATGGGAGATTGGGTTTTCAACTTTAGTAAAAGCTAATGTGTGGTATTGCATAAAAATATTTCTAATAAACCTCTTTGGCTGATAAAGTGTATTTTAAAATGATTACAGACTATTTTTAAAAATTTTCATCTTTAAAAGTCCATTTCATATATATTCAAGGAAATAATTTTCAAACTAAATTATTACTCTGGTTACAGGACCAAAAAAAATTATCATCAAATAATTTCTGAATGGTGATGATTTTTATAAAACACATACAAATAACATCAGCCAATATTAACAACAGCTCATGTCAAGTGAATTCAAAATTGTGACATCAGAAGCCTAACATATTCTATTTCTAAAACACAGACTTCTTTTGCACTAATTCTCATTTCTCTTGCTGCAGGAAAGAGCTACACAACATGTCTCATAAAATGCAGCCACACACAATATACAGCAAATAATATGCAGCCTACTGCAAAGAACTTTTTACTTTATATACTGAACAATATTCAACATTCCTCTAGTTACCATAACTCCTTCACTGTTATGATTACAGAAGTGGCTCCTATTGGATTCAGATGCAGATTCTTCATTACAAATTGACCTGAAATATATCAAATACTCATGTTAAATATTTGCCTAGGCAATGTATATCTCCCTCTATTTAATCAATCATTTGTGTAAGTGTTAAGATGTATACATAGAATATAAACTGCAATTGCACAGCGGGCCATTTTGTGACATTAATATTACTTAGATACCAGAGTTGCTGTTGCAAATGAGAAAAAAGCGATTCAATATTCTCAATTCTGATTTTATCATTGATAAATATTCTTAAATTATTATGGTATTCACGCAGTATGAGGTTCTAATATGCTCCATTATTGTTGTAAGTTCTTGTCACAGGTGTAGAAAGCCTGTGACTGGAAGCAGTGATGCTAACTTTCCACTTAATAGAGAAATTCAGTGAAAAATATTCAACAATTAATATTTACTCTGATGAAGGTTAAATGTTTTTTATTACATGAGATGTTTGTCCTGTATATTGTGACACTGGACATGTTGCCCTGGCAGTGAGACAACATGCCCCATGCTGGGGCTTGAGCATGTAACTAGGCCACCCTGTTTCTGGGGGATATAAATACAGGGACCTTGCCCTCCAGAATGGGGGAGTCTCAAATCTGAGACAATAGCGTCCTGTGGGACTCAGACCAAAGAATGACTGTGCTGGTGAAGGCCTGCAGTAATTATAAATGACAGACCTGTCCACTTGTCAGAGAGGGCACGCCCACATCAAACAAATCTGCAACTGTCTTTATGGTAACTAAAATATCTTGTGCCCCAGATGAGGACCTGAACTCAAGACAGACCGATCAACTGACCATCAGTTGTAACATAACTTTTACTTTGAGCTGGCTTTGTCAAGTCAGTTGAGAATTACAGTTGTGAGAGGTGAAAAGCTGGTAGCTGAGGGTGGGGACAGTTTGGGAGCCCAGAGGAAGGAGAATGCTGGCCCTTGAAAGCTACTACCAAGCAACGGCTAGTGAAGACTGAGAAGACTTTATCAGTGCTGTAGTTACAGTGATCTTTGAAGTGTGTAACTCAGTGAGACTGTTGTAGTTATTTGCAGTTATATTCTGTAAGTGTTCAATAAATGTGATTAGCAATCCAAACCGCATCTACAGTCACATTATCATGTGACAATATATCAATAGGGATGCATATTACGTGCTTGTCTGTGCATGAAATTTTCAGTTTCACTATTCTTTATGATTTCTGTCAGCCATTATGCTTGGTCTGTATACTATACCAGTAATAAAATCTACTGGCTCTAAAATATGAGCAAACCTTCACAGGGAAAAATTTGAGAGTTGTGTTTAGTCAAATGGTCCCTCCAATTAATAGAAAAGAACTTCAGTCTGAAGGAAATATGTCTTTTTTTTTGTTAGTCTTACTTATTTCACTACTAGATTCCATGAATAAATGATTATAAGTTCACAGAATTCTGCTCACACAGGTTTATATATTTCTGCTCATTTAATATTCTAACAGCTTGAGGAACAAGCACTAAGTGCGAAGTTTCACCGTTTATCATGGAGAAGAGCTACATCATATACATGGACACGGTTACCGGATCCAATTGTCAGAAGGCAGCTTCATATGTTAGCCATAGAGGGAAGAGCTGCACTCCCTGAAGAAAAGTTCAATGAGGTGATCTCTGTTCACAATGAAAAAATGCACCATAAGACTTCTGTATTTCTATTATTTGTATGTACATTGGGTGGTAACAGAAAGGCATACTAGTTCCTATTGCTTGTATTTAATGAAATGATACTTCGTTATTTTTGGGGACTGAAGGGTGGAATATGTGGGGCTTCATGAATTATACAGGATATCTTATAGTTGTAGGGCAATGAGAAGAAATAGGTTAGATAAGAAATGGTGTTGAAGACTGAATAAGGATTTCTGGTTGGGAAATATTTTGGAAAGAAACTACATGGTAGACTAAGAATGAGATGGGAAGATAATATGAAACACAACCTTAAACAAGTATGTTTTGAAGAAATGAAGTGGATGGAACTGGAAAGTAGAAACACTGTGTCACAGATTCCCTAGTTAAGAAACAAAGTGGATGCATATAAGAAGTGTGTATTATATGTGTTTTTAACATGCTCCTTAGTCTGTGTTACATTCCATAGTGCTGACGCACATAAAAACAATATTATACTGCTGCATTCTGTTGCACTGTGTATTCTAAATTAGCACTCACATTTCTCACCATCCCTGTGAAACTTTATCGATATATTAAAATTCACACTTCAAAAGCGTTCAACTCTCCGTATTATTCGAACATTATATGTGTGAGTTAAAAACAGAAACTGGTTCTGACCACTATTTGAATAATTTCTCATAATTATTTTTGTTGGTATGTATTTGTTTCAATATCTAAAAAAAATTGCTTTCTTGTTTACAGCTACAACAATTGATATCAGATATGAAAGAGATTTATTCAAGAGCACGGACTTGTCCTCATTCAATTAACAGCATTAATTACAATTACAGGCAGAGTGGAAGTTGTGATCTAGCACTTGAGCCTGGTAAGACCAGTCACATATTCTTCCCGCCTATAACCAAAACTAATCATTACATTAGGTGCTATTATATATGAGTAGGGGCTTAATTTTTTTTATAATCACAGTCCAATTATAACACTGTAACAAGTGATATTGAAAACATATAACATACTGGTTTTAAATAAGGATTTCTCATGAAAATTATGACAGCAGATGACAGGGAGGGTACAGTAGGTAGGTCTATAAAGAAATATCATGGGAACAGAAAGTATTACTTTGTTTCTCTCTTGCTTTATGAAATGGCACCATACCAACACTTCGAAACAAAGTTCACTATACTGATAAAATTCTTAGTGATTATGTCTTGTCTCTGTATGCATGGGCCATTGCTGCAGTTATTATTACTGACATAATTACAAGCAGCTCAGCAGTAAATAGAGACTGAAAATTAGTTTATTTTGAATCATAATTTGTAAGAATCACACACACCACCATGTATCATACATATATGTATACATTTTCATCTAGCTTTAATGGCAGATGAACCATAGAAAGTATTCTAAATTTGAGATGGAAGACTCAGGAATGCAACACTGGAGAATATGTGGGAGGGAAAACAACAGGTACAATGTTCTGACTATCATCCTTGCCCATTAACTTCTGATATCCTTTTGTATGATTCAAATTGCTATAGTTGTCTCCCAACACCCCCACTCTGCATTCACTAGAGACATTTTAGGTAATTTAGGCATATGTGTGTGTATACTTATATATATATAAATATTTATTTATTTTTCAAATTATCTAATGTATGACTGTTCTTCTGTAGATCTGACCCGAATAATGTCTCATTCACGGGACTATGAGGAGCTGCTTCATGTGTGGAGAGCATGGCGTGATGCTGTAGGCCCGCCAATCAGGAGCAAGTATATTCGTTACATACAATTAGCAAACCATGCAGCTAGACTAAACGGTAAGTCGTTATCTTTTATTAACACCAGATTTTCTTGCAGCATAGGAGATTCTACATATAGGCCTATTGGATTGAAGAGCAATAACAATTTTCATTAACTCTCCATTCCAAAACAGCAGAAGTGCAGAATATTAAATTACAAAGCTAATAAGCAAAAGCAGTTCATTAGAATAACAATTATAGAACCATTGTGTTCAGTAAATTACCTTCCTTCAGTCATTTACATCCATTATTTTTAATCAAATTGATATCATAAATACAATACTATATAAAGTGGATGGTGCAAGTACTTATGTTTGTATGTCATAGCCATTCATGAGCTGTATATAGTAGTTTGTATATTTTTTGGAATGTTGTATTTATATATTGCTCCTGATTGTAAGAAATGTTGGTAGTATGCTTGTAACTTCGTAGATTTATTTTGTTAACTTGTATTACCGAATGACATGTCCAATTGTTACTATGAAACAAAATGGATGAAATAAAATACAATACAATACAATACAACACATAGGATAAGTTCCTGTATACAAATAATGATGATGATGAATATTTGCCTTACACTATCATAACTATGCTCATTTATTTATTTGTAGTATTAGTATTATGTATTAGTAACTCGGGATATATATTGTCAAATAGTTTGATGATAGGGGGTAATGAATTGGAGAGGATATGGAAGGAAGTGGTCATTATTATCCCAGCATTGACCCGGAGCGACTGAGCAAATCCATGAAAATGCCTCACTCAGGATAACTGATGTCCCAGATGAGATTTGAACTGGGCCCATCTTGAATACAAATCATGGATATTAGTACTCTTTCAGAAAGTATGCTTGGTCATACCCATGTTAATTTCATGATTTATTTGGTGGGTTAGGTTTCCATGATGCAGGGCAGCAGCAGAGAGAGGGTTATGAAGACTCCGATATTAATACTCAACTGACAGAGCTCTGGACAAATTTAGCACCACTTTACAGGGAGCTTCACGCATATGTGAGGCATCGACTTGTGGAGAGGTATGGCCCTGAACGTATCAGACCCGATGGACCATTGCCAGCGCATCTGTTAGGTAAGAATCTATGAAACAGAGGTACGCATAATTGTAACAAAGGAAGCATGTCTGTCAAAGGAATTATATATGTTCATAAGTCAGGAAAGAAATCACTTCCCCCAATAATATGGGAGAAATTTGTATACTTTTTTTTATTGCTAGTGTGGTGGGACTAAGTCCCTTGAACTGTGTCCACTTCTGGCCTATTGTACCAGCCCCAGATGATAGGTGAGGGTGATTGTGGAGCAATTGGTGGAATGAAGAGTGGCTGGGGAAACCGAAGTACTTGGAGAAAACCTGCCCCAGCGCCACTTTGTCCACCACAAATCCCACTTGACCAGACCCGTGATCGAACCTGGGCCACCGAAGTGGGAACCCAGCGACTAACCACTTGAGCTATGGTGCGGCCTAATTTGTATACTTAATAAATGTTAAAATGAATTAAAGTTGCCTATATTTCTTAAATGTCTTTCAGCTGAACAAAGAAGTAACAAAATGACATAAGCTAAAATTAAATACACAGGCTCTATCTCTCTCATAACTTTCTACTGCTGAGGTCCAAGTATTCTCTTCAGCAGTATTTTGTTCCTTGTGAGGTCACAAGTTACAACTTAGCCTTCAGTCTGACTATTCTGACTGAGGTTTCTTCATGGTTCTCCTCTCTCCTTCCAGGTGAATGCCAGGAGAGTACCTGAAATCATGCTTTCATTACTTCCTTCCACATACTTTACTGTTAACTAATCATTTTTTTTAATTCGCATAGTGCAGGGGGAGTGCAACTGGGTCTGCTCGGCACGGTGGCCACTGATTGGCCTATCGTAGCCTGCCCCGGGTAATTATGATAATGGAGAATTTGGTGGAATGAAGATTGTCAGGGGAAACCGAAGTACTCGGAGAAAACCCGCCCAGCGCCACTTTGTCCACCACAAATCCCACTTGACCAGACCCGGGATCGAACCCGGGCCACCACGGTGGGAAGCCAGTGACTAACCGCTTGAGCTATGGTGCGGCCAATTCACTAATCATTTATAATTTGACACTTTACAGTTACAGATACTGAAAATGTTATTCAGTAAACTCTAAATAAATATATACTTAAAGTCAGAGACAAAGCATCACAGTTATATACAAAACAGGTAAAATTATAGGGGAATATATATTTTAATCTTTAAAATGTAGAGAGGAGATGAGAAGATATAGGACACTGAAGTGAACGGTACAAAGTATTTCTTGAATTTAATTTCCTTAAAAATTTATATGAAATATATTCATGTTGGACAAATTTACCAGTTAGACATATAGCTGTTTGATTAACCGAAATGGAACCTGAAAAATATAAGAGCATTATTCACATTTTACATAATACTGTCATGTGTAGGGGGATACAAATGTCAAAATGACGGGTTCTAGTTCAGATGGTTGGCTTTATTGACAGCTTGGTTACACACTCTATCTTGATTACACTCTAATACAGCTCTATCGCTGAATTACACACATAAGATCTTCTAATCCACTTTTGCACGCACCGTCACACTTACTCTTATGCAGTCTTCTAAATCACAGCTGTCATTCTCACAGGCAACCTTCTGTATCCCTGGTTCACTTTGCTTGCTTCTGCTGCTATCAACTGCTCAATACTCGTAACTCGTACTCAGTACTCAATACTGCTCATAACTCATACTCAATAATCCTAAAGTCAGCCAGTCTGTCATGGCATAAAGCATCCATTTGGGGCTTGCGACCAGATATTTATTACTGATTGACAGTTACGGTCTTGTTTTTATGGGGCACCCTATCTGACGAGAGGACGGGTCTGTCTTTTTTATATGCTGCTGGCCCTTACCAGTGCAGTGTTTCTTGGGTCCGAGTGCCAAGGGACTCGCCACCATATTTTACTGTCTCAGATGTGAGACTTCCCTTTTCGTTGCCTCCTACGACTTGCAGGGTCACGGTGGAGGTATTCGACCCCGCCTCCACATGGTACTAATCCTGAATAGCGTTCACTGCTCCTTATATAGGCTTGGCATGGACCACATAGTTAACCACATTGCTGTCCGGCAACAGATATCAGGTATTGTTGTCAGGTGTGACTACCCACGCATTGCCTAGCAATGGACGCCCTACTGTTGCATGATGTCACAGCCTAGAGGGGAGGAGTGTTTACCGAGTGTCGTGCAGCAATGGGAGTGGGGTTATGTGATGTCACTTGCACTTCATGTTGCGCCATCCAAGTGTTCACAGATTTGTTGCCTAGCAACGCGCTGATAAAATCCGCAACTCTCACATTGTGTGGGTGCCCCGAGGCCTCTGTGGCTCAACAGTTCCAGCATAGAGGCAATACACCATATTGCTCCCTCCTTAAGGCTGTTTGTCCCGAATAGCCTAATGGTGCATCCCTGTTCCTTTCCTTCTGAGGCTGTGCATGCTGCGTCTTCTTTTGGTTCGGCTACCCTTCTTGCAGCGACTATTCTCTGACCGTTACATCCACTCCCTTCTTAAAAGCAGCTCGTCCCGAGCGGTCCCCTTATGAGTTTCCAGTCAGTCCAGATTCTCAATATAATTCACTGTTCTCTTCTCTTTCTCTCTCATTCACTCACTTGGGAGGCTGGTGCTTCTATGTTACCAGCTCCTCCTCTGTTTCATGCCTCTTGTTCCGTTTTGGAGGGGGTCGATCCCTCCACAAGGTCCAATCCTTGTTTGCCCAACTGCAGATATGGCCATCCACTTCGCACTCTCCAGTCTGAAGGTCTTCCTGAAGATTTTGATCATTATTCCTCTGTTACACTGCTGTTGCACCCGTTGTCTCCTCTAATATTCGAATGTCTAATATTTGGGTCTGAAAAGAGATGCTAGCAATTTAAAATGTGAAAGTAACCATGTATCACAGTTCTTATGTGCTTAGTTAAAGCTTAAAAACGTGGAATATGTATTATACAGGAAATATGTGGGCACAAAACTGGCGCAGCCTAGCAGATCTGGTGTTGCCATTTCCAGCAAAACCAACAGTGGATGTATCATCTGAAATGCTGAGACAGGGCTATACACCACTCAGGTAATTAAATAAATGCAAAAGAAAATATATGGATAAATTCATAAAATATAAAAATGCTTAGACAGAGAATCAAGATTCTTAGGGACATGAAATGGATCAAGTTGATTTAAATGCATCTGATTTAGACCTCTTTTGATTCTCAATATGAATCAATAATTTGACTTCGCCACTCCAAGCAAATAACAAGCAAATAATACACTAGCATAAGCTAAACTGCTCTTCTTTAACTATAATTCGTGATAATTTTATAACATCATGCATCAAATGTTACATAACCTGAGTAATTGAAACAGTGCCATCAAAGAGCATAACAAACAAAATTAAAGAGAGCATCCCAGTTAAATAATTGCATGTAAATATTAAATATGAAACAGCTCTGCTAATTATTCATAACTTTTAATATGTATAACATGAGTAATAAAATGAAAACTGTTTTAAATGTTGACTAGGTTAGACACTTGACAAGCAGAGCATATATTTGAGGTTTTATGATTAATTTAATGTGTCCTTATCAATATTGGAGATTATATATGTCTTCCAATAAAAGAAATTTGTAGCTTTGAATGAAAATCGAAATGAACTGAAGAAAATGGTCATATCACACTTAAGACACAATTCTAGCATTTGCTTGGAGAAACTGAGGTATAAATCCATATAAATCACATATAAATTTTATATTAATTTTACTGCAGCACTCAGTATTTATGTAGCAAACATAGAAAGACTGATGGTAAATATTAAATCTAAACTTCGCCGTGAAAACACTGTTTCAGAATTTTGTGACATGTTATCACTCTTTCCATCATTTTCTCAGGATCTGATTATCCAAATATGTTTACTGTGGCACATAATTAATACTTGCTCCTAGTTATAAGTGGGGCCATAAGGTAGCATAGTTGGTTGAGGCACTACGTTACAAGCTGGAAGGTCTGGGGTTCAGTTCCTGATGAGGTCATGGGGTTTTTCAATTGACATAATCCTAGCAGATGCACTATGACCATGGGGTTGATGCAGCTTCACACAGAACTGAGCACCAGGAATGTTCATGGGACTAAAGGGCAGCTGGTGTTGTAACGCCGTGGTGCAGGGGGGGGTGGAGGTACCCCTCCTTGCCACCACAGCTTACACTGTAAGGAGTTAACACAATACTCCTAGCTTACCCTCAGCTAGGATTCTCCTGTTTCTGGGCTTCCTTCTCTCATAAAGCTACCACCATCTATTGGTGAAAAGTACCAAGGGCCGGTAGCGCGGTAGTCGAGCGTTCTCTGTTGGCTGGCCCTTTCCTCCTTGTCACCTATTATTATTGGCGTAGAGCGGGCGTGCTGGGTCTGACCCGCCTCTACCTATCGTCTGTCATCTCTATGGTGGGAACTACCCCCTGACATATTGTCATAGCTCCCTCCTGGCAACTCTTCATATAGTCTGCAGGTAGCAACATACAACTCATTATTATTATTCTTAAGGGGGCGTTGATACCAAGGCTACTAAAGGCTGCCTGCGTGGCAGGTGCCTATCCCTGTCCAGTAGTACCTCCCCTTAACTGTGGTTGCATTCGACTGCTGTTGCCTTTCATTTTGGTAGGATCTGTGGGATCGGTCGTGGAAAGGTGATTATGGAGGTGTGAATCACAATCCCGGTATATCCTACTCTAACTACCCTGTCTATTTACACTCTTATTTACATTATTTACAATATTAACAAGACCGACCTACAGTTGGGACTACATAGTGTCTTTACTTCATTCTACGCTTCCTCATGTTCTCCCTTAAAATAATCTGCCCGTAAAGTTACACATATTAAAAGCCCATATACCATGTTTATCACAAAAATCATTAGTCATAACTATAACGCAAATGTGCGAAGTCTACACACTACCAGTAATCTTAACACATACACCATAACACAGCCATATTGCCGGACTATCTTCCTAGGCAATTACATGTTACATGATTTCTAGTATTCTCCCCTAAGGGCTCACCGGGCACACTGGAGTTTGCTTTCAATATTTTCCACACACTTTTATCAACAATACTATTTAACAACATGGCTTATATGAGTAAACGTGACTTACGTGAAATAAGAGAAGCAGGCCAACTTCCACCGCTCGTAAGGCCCATCTCGACTAGAGCCTCCGGCTGAAAACTGAATATTATGTTTGAGATCAGATTTCTAAGTCTCCTAAATTCAGTAATTTATATCTTTAACTTGCTGAATCGGCGGTTGATGAAAGAGGGAGGTTAACTCCTCCTTTCGTCCTAAATTTCGGGGTGGAAGGTTTCCATTGGCTACCCCTACGGTTGTGGGTGGGCCCGTGGTACCTCATGGCTGCATCGTTGATAATATTATTATACGCCAGTGTCCCTGCAACGCGACTTGCAGAAGTGCTATTGCGCATTCTGCTAAATCAGGCATTCTTAACCTAGATTGCCCGTCCAGGTGTTGACATACTAATGTAATTGCTGTAAAACGTTTGTCGCAAGTCTTGAAACATTTAAGCAACGTCTTTTGATTTTCAGTCTTGAATTTGGACACGACAGGTGTGTAAGGTTGACAACCTCACTGCCAACTGTGAGTCGATCATCTAGAAAATGTGGGAGCCTTGATGCCTCACAATCCTATGGGCCTCCATGGCCTGATACAGGGATAGTTTTACTTTTCTTTTCCTACTTATAAGTTCATGGTGAAAACAGCTATTGCAGTGATAGCCAAAATATTACAAAATATATTGTAACGTTGATGCCCAAAGAGTTTGTAGGCAATGGCTCAATAAACACATTCTCACGAATATGCAACAGTGGAAACTGTGTTCGCTGTGGGCTATGCTACAACTAGTTGCTAGATGACACAATACTGCCGACAGTGGAGGAGAGTGTTTTCTATGTGTTTTGTGCCATGACCGTTGCTGTCCAACAGCTTGGTAAACAAACTTCAGTAATAGAGATACTGTTTTCTGTGCGGTCCGTGCTGTAGCTACATCATGAGGGCTGTGAGCTGTAAGTTCAGAGAGACAGTGATAGTCAGTCATAAGCTGGAAGAGCGAAGTGGAACTAGGAGTGAAGAGTTCAAATTCAAGTTCAAGACAGAATTAATTCATGGCAGTTACGAGTGAGAGAACCAGTTCAGAGCAGAATTCATGAGTTACGAGTTATGAGCTATGAGTGAATAATAGTGGCAAAATGATGCAAACAGAGGTGAGAGAAAATCCACATAACTGGACAGAAAACTCAGCTAAGAAACAGAAGATGACAGATTAGTCAGGCTGCATCGTGTGGAAGACTATTTTTGAGTAATTGTAATTGTAATTGTAATCAACTTATCCATTAAATCAATCCACCTAATGTGGAACCCATTAACTTCTTGTCACATTACCAGGATATGTGACAATATATACAAATTTTATTCTTGTACAAACAAACCCAACATCATGTACCAGGCACTGGTCATGAAAGTATACTATTATTATGAACAAAGTGGTAAGTATTTGAACAAGTTACTTGAACTTAATTAAATTCTAGTACTTGGAACCATATATACAAACATACATTCAGCCTAAAAGTGAACTTCTTTTGACAAGAAATGTACTGTGATGTGGATGATGCAACAGGAAGTAGTATTTATTTCTAAATTAAATGACTCTGTTTGGAAATATTAATAGGATGTTTCATCTGGCTGAAGAATTCTTCACATCCCTAGGGCTTAAACCAATGCCTCCTGAATTTTGGCGCCATTCGATGCTTGAGAAACCTCTAGACAGAGAAGTGGCTTGTCGAGCTTCAGCATGGGACTTCTGTAATCATAAAGACTACAGGTAAACCTTGGACACACAATCAGAAATTTGTATAATCTGTAGCTAGAGGATAGAAATGTTAAAAATCATTGGACAGAAACTAAATTTGAATATTAGGATTAGCAAATAATGCATTCTCATAGTTTTTATTAAAAAGCATTTCCTTTGCACCCTGTAACTGGCAGTGGCATATTCCTCTGAAGCACTGGCAAACATCTAACAGACTGTAAAACAGCACATCCTAGAAGACAGTAATATCTGTAGAAATATTTCTGAAATAATTCTAGCCTTTACATATTACTTGGACAAGTTTTCTGCACCATGGTGCTCCACTGTATGCACAGATGGCTGTGTTGTGCGCATGGTAAAAACTACAGCCATACATCTTCAGGTATGGTGTTTAATTGAGAACAGGGATAACTTTTCCTTTACTTTATAAACAAGTTAAGTGAATAATTTATTCTATGTGGGCTTCGGTTTGATATATGTAAAGTGAAAGAAGCTAAGTATTGTGTAGTTGCTCTTGTATACTTATCATTGGGTATCTTGTAAAGGTTTTCATACTTTAGACAACAATACTTTCAGAAAGGTCTTTACTTTTTCTTTCTCTCTTCCTTTCTTACTTTCTTCCTGATAGCTTCCAGCATCTACTGTCAACTATATCCTCCACTTTAATATTCCAATAAACTTGAAGATCTCTGGAAGCCACTGGTGACCTCTATGCCACAGAATTTCACAAATATGTGTTTGTAATGGATGTAACAGGTTTTGCATATGTATCACTTGGTAACAGCAGAGTCCAGCTTCATGACAGTCTAAGTAGCAGACTCGCATGCACATGTTCCGAGGGTGCTTTAAGTAGTCAAAATGGCGACCGTGCTTGTGGAGTGTATTACCGAAGAGATGATTTCTGTTGTGCTTTCTTTGTGGCCAAAAGGACTCAACGCAAACGATGTTTATAAAGAAATGTTTTCTCTTAATGGTGGGAAGCATTTGTCGCATTAAACAATTCACAACTGGGCTGAGAAATTTTCTCACGGACATTTGAAAGTCACAGATGATGAAATGGAAGTGCAGAACTAGCTGAGGCAAAAGCCAAAAGACTTCCATACTGTGAGATTCAACGCACTGGTAAAGCAATAGTACAAGTGTATCAATTTTGGTGAAGGACATGTTGAGAAATAAATGATTTTCAAGGTTTGAATATCAAGTGTTTTACGTTTTACATTCATCTATGACTTATTTATTGACTCTCCCTCGTTAATATTAACAATGTGGCCATTCACCTGTAATGACTTCTTCTTGCTTACAATACTTCATAAATAAATTACATATTCAATTTTATGAAAGAAACTTTCTTTTTTGATTCTCCATTGGAAAATAAGGGGTTGCCTTGTATTTATTGTTGCCTTATATGGTATTTTGTTTCTTGGTGTTCTTAAAATTATCTTAACTGTAATACGAGAATATATTTCATTTGTGAATAAACGTTTATTCACATTTAAATAATATAATCATATAAAATTATATTATAAGTGATATGTACATTCGTATGTCCTGAATGTAAAAAAGCAGAGGATAATAATATTAACTGTGTGTATGAAGACTTTTTAATTATCATTTTGTGACAAGCATACATGATTTAGTAAAACATGACTCATTTCATAATGTTATTGAAAATGACAATTTGTCGTGCTGTGTTATCAAGCTCTATAAACCCCATAGCTGCCATGTTAAGCTTTTAGCTGTAGGAACCAGTAGCTTAGAGTTGTTTATCACTTCCAGGATCAAGCAATGTACCACAGTGTCAATGGATGACTTACTAACTATACATCATGAGATGGCTCACATCCAATACTACTTACAGTATGCAGACCAGCCCTTGCTGTTCAGGGATGGAGCTAATCCTGGTAAGACTGTCTAGTTTTCATGGATTCATATTCATATTCATATTCATATTTATTTGCATTCATACTGTTACAACTGCAACACTTGAAAAAGTCAACTCACTAAATACATCATTGTTAAAAGCTCTATAATCCTATAATGTATTAGACTAAAAATAAAACTGTACTTGTCGTACAACATCACTAAGAATTTTAAAAATATAACAATACATACTACAATTCCCTTTTCTTCTCTTTTTTTGTTAATTAAAAAAACCTTGCTATGCTTCCTCATGTCCCTGTTGAAGAAACTCATTCAATGTATAAAAAGGACGATCAATTAAAAATAATTTTAATTTATGTTTAAATTCATTACATCCCTTTGACTTTTTAACTTCCAAAGGAAGTATATTATATAATTTAATGCCCACATTAATAACACTTTTCTTAAAAACTGATGTGTTACATTGTTGTACATGAAGATCATATTTCCTCCTAATATTATACTCGTATAAATCAGTATTTCTCGAAGTGTATATATTATATCTCTTAAAATAACACAACACCTCTATGATGTACAAGGACGTAATAGTTAAAATCTTCAATTCTTTAAATAAAGGTCTGCATGACACCCTGTTATTTACACCTTTCATGAAACGAAGCATCCTTTTTTGTATTTTAAAGACTTTAATACTTTAATTTTCTCCTCCCGAAAAAATCAACCCATAACTTACTCAACGATTGAAATTTGGCAAAGTATATATTCCTGAGTATATGTAAACTTACCTCATCTTTCAAAGATTTAATAATATAACATACCTTATTCAATTTTGAACACAAGGACTGAATATGTACACTTGAGATTTTGAGTTATATTAATACCTAAAAATCTAAACTGAGATGTATACTTAATTTTTATATTATTAAGAATAATATCTGGCCCTGAGATGTCATGCGGTTTCTTTAACTGGAATAACACAGCTTTAGTCTTATCATTATTTATAATCATATTGGTTTTTGAAAACCAAGATTCCAGTTGGATCATAATTCTCTCATAATTCTCATAATTGGATCTCACTAATGTTATTAGATTGCATTATTTCATTTATACCACTAAAACAATTAGTCATCATTAAAAAGCTGGAGATAAAGACAGTAACACTTCAATATTTTATCCGTGATTTCAACTTATTCAGTTCATAGTAAGATCTTACTGATTGTTTCTCATGAATGAGATAAGTTTTATATACAAAATGACTTCACCTTCAGCTTCATCTGATCTGTACATACATGTTTTGTGTTTTTATGACCTATTCCATATCCTACTGCCATTTCTGATTGACTTTGGATCCATAGAATGGAACATACATTTATGTACTCTGTTAATTCTGACACTGCTATGAAGTGCACTATGTTATGAGATACGACACCACATGCTAGGTTAGCAAACTTGTATTGGTTGCTTGGAATATTCTTAGACCCTGAAGATGAAGGCAGAGCAATACCCGAAAGTTTTGGCACATTTCTACCAGACTACATGGCAACAAACTCCAAAAGATGACTCTTTGTCATAATAGGTCTATAGGCTTCTCATTACTCATTCTTAAAACTCAGTATTCTCAACCTCACTGTAGGGAACACTAAAAAAATAAAATTCAGAAAAATTATGTGGGTCATGAGATAAATACCAACAAATATAGGCATATGACAATGATCCACATAGACCTAGTAAGAGAAGATTTTACACGTCATGGACTACATATAAGAAATTCAGATAAAGACAACCTAGTAACGCTACTAATGGAAAAAATTTAAATGCAGCTGCAGGAAATAAAAATTGGAATGCCGATTAGTCTAACATGGAAGGAGGACGCAACAATAATCTCAGCTGATGATCAGGGAATAGCCAGTGCAGTGTCACAAACTATTCCCTCTAGAAGACATCGGAAGATCCCAAACACAAGAAGTGAGGATTTTTTATGGGAATAACTCATAATGGAAACAACAGTCAGCAGAATTGTCTTGTCATATATCATCAAAATATAAGAAGCATTAGAAATAAAAAAGAATTAGCTATTTTTTAAACAGTGTATATAATAATCCTGATATTTTATGTATTAGTGAGCATCATTTGAGCACAGACGCGTTATCCATGTTCTTCATGACAAAATATAAAATTGGCAACAGGTTTTTCACATAATATGTCTTAAGAATGGAGGAGTTTGTATATTAGTTAAGAATAATATAACATATAAAAAGCTAAATCTTAATAAGTTAAGTAAGGAGAAGGTTTTCGAAGCCTGTGCGGTGAAGTAATAAGAAATTAGGTATTTTGTCTCTACAGAGTACCAGATGCGGACATGAGCCAATTTATTGAGCAGCTGGATGCTACACTTTCATATTTAGTAAGCCTTAAATTGTAACTGATAATCTGTGTCGATACAAATATAAATTACCTTAATGAAAACCATAAAAAAATACAGTTACAATCCTTATTAGATACTTATAATCTAGCTGAAATAATTGACTGTCCGACTAGAATAGGTCCCACTTCTGTCACACTCATAGATCATTTCTTCTTAGATAAGAATGTCTTCAATAAATTTCAAACCCATTCTGCAATAAATAGGTTTTTAGACCATTATGGGCAAATCTCAGTACTTGAAAATTTACAGGTGATAAGGAAAAGGGACCATGTAAGAGCATTTAGGGCTATCAATAATGAGAACATAGCATATTTCCAACGGGCATTACAAAATGAAAACTGGGAAACAGTTTATGATCAAGAGAATGTTAATATGAAATTTAATAAATTTCATAATACCTTCTTAAGAATTTTAGAAAACAGCTTTCCCCTGGTGTACAAACAAAAGAAAGACATCAACAAATGGATAACCAAAGGTATACGAACATCTTGTAATCATAAAAGAGCTTTATACAATTTAGTTAAAAAATCAAATGATGAAAGATTGGAATCATACTATAAAAAGTACTGTATGAATTTAACGAAAGTAATAACAAAAAACTTATAAGTAACTCGGAAAACAAAATACAATTAACCTGGAAGATTATTAATAAAGGATCTGGGAAAAGGAGGGGCCCAGATAATATAACCGAATTGAAAGTGAGGAAAAGCAAAGTAACTAATACTAAGGAAGTAGCAGAAGTATTCAATAAATACTTTATAACTGTAGCTGAGAATCTGGAAGTGAAAAGTGCCAATAAAAGTGAAGCAATTAAATTCTTAGACACTTTGGAATTTGATAAATTCCCTGAACTGAGGCTAATACCCACAATGGAGGTGGAAATAAAGAGCATACTTATGTTGCAAAAATCAAAAGATTCTACAGGATATAATGGCATTTCTAGCAAGATATTGAAATATTATATAACTGAGATAAGTAAACCATTGTGTCACATATTTAATGCATCTTTTGAGCATGGAATATATCCTAATAGAATGAAATTTGCCTCATTAAGACCTATATACAAAACAGGTGAGAAGGCGATTATGGCAAACTATAGACCAATATCATTGTTAATAAGTTTTTCTAAGATTTTTGAAAGAGTGATGTACAATAGGATAAAGCGACACATACATATAAACTATTTAATATCTTTTGCACAGGTTTGATTTAGAGAAAACAGTAACACAGAAATGGCAATATATACATTAACTAGACAAAGAGTTGAACTTTACAAGAGTGTGAATGCAAATGCTGTTCAGACTGGGGAACTGTCAAATATGGAGTGCCACAGGGCTCGATTTTGGGTCCTTTGTTGTTTCTTTTATATATTAATGACCTGCTGTCAGCATTAAGTACTGACAACAAGTCATTGTTGTATGCTGATGATACAAGTATATTAGTGTTGGGTATTAATATCGATGAAATTCAAGAAAAGTCTAAACTTATGTTAAATTCCTTAAGTCAGTGGTTTAAATACAATGGCTTATCCCTAAACTTGAGGAAAACTAAAGTGTTAAAATTTGAAACAATCAATCATGACAATAAGCCTTTACATTTAAAGTTTAACGATGAATTATTACAAGAGGAAATTCATATTAAATTTTTGGGCATTGAAATTGATAAGTTCTTGTATTGGAAGACACGGGTCGAATCACTGTTATCCAGATTTCGAAAGGCATGTTATGCAATACGCATTATGAAAACATATAGTAATGTTACAACACTTAAAATGATATATCATCCATACTTTCATTCACTTATGAGATATGGAATAGTTTTTGGGGTAATTCGTCAGAGGCCAAGAAGATCTTTCTCTTACAAAAGAAGACTATTAGAATAATAATGGGGATGAAATACAGAGAGTCATGTAGGCCAGCATTTTTAAAGTTAAATATATTAACACTGGTCTCTCAATATATTTTATCTTTGACGACTTTCATGATAAATAACTTGGAGTATTTTACTTTTAATTATTCAATTTATGAGAGACCAACAAGACATGAAAGAAATTTACATGTCCTACAATCACATCCCGCAATGAGGCAGAAAGGGGTCCACTGCATGAGTATAAAAATATTTAACAGTCTGCCCGATTATTTAACTGATTTAGTACATGATAAAAAACAGTTTATAAAAGAAATAAGGGATGTCCTAATACATCATCCATCATATACTGTTGATGAATTTTTGCTCTTCTGTCAGGATCAACAGCTAAGGAATAGAAGGGGAGTCCATGCTGACTGATGGATGTCCCACAGTAGGCATCAATATAGACATTAAGTGTAAATATAATCTGTATTTTATGTATTTATTTAGATGCACATTTTTTGCATTTATGTTTGTTTGTTATTGTGAATATGGCATGTTGGAATTGTAAAGATGTATTGTTGTTTGTAAAGCTTGTGACATGTTTCATATTCAGTGCAGATGGCACTTATGAATATCTTGAAATGCAGATGTATGTATGTATGCACTGTTTGTGTAATACATGTGCATGCACATGAACACACACAGTAATACAGCCATGAAAACTTAAAGAAAGTAACAGTTTTTGCTGTACTGCATTTCATAGTCTACAACATGAAATTGTTACAACAAAGTTTTCTAAGAAAGACCAAATTAAAAGCCAAGTGTGAGAAAACAAAGCTGCAATATAGCAAGACTAAAGAGTATTTTTGTATATTAACAGCATGTTTTGACATATTTTCTTTGAAACTAGTTTTGTAAGAGTGTCCATTTCTTTACAGGTTTCCATGAGGCTGTGGGGGATGCAATCACTCTGTCAGTTTCTAACCCTCGACATTTGCTAGGAATAGGACTCCTTAATAACGTCACAGATGATTATGGTATGGATAAATATTGTGATCAGAATAACTTCACCATTCACTTCTGGTTTCAGAAAAATGTAACACCATTTTCTCCTATGTTATAAATAAAGTTTTTCAGTTGTGATTTAGCACATAACTAAACAATGAAATTAGTGACCATTAATGTTAATGACTTGTTTTATTTACATATTATCAGGTGCGAATGAGCATGAACCAATGGTTCTGAAATGTCACTATTTCTTAAACCCCCCCCCCCCCCCCAAGAATATTAAATGTTAACCACTACCTAAAATATATTTTTTCTTAATTATTTCTCGAGTACTACTTTCTTTCCAGTCAGACAGACTGAAGTAATCAAGCACCACACACTTATAGATTGAAATAGTGCTTTACAATCTGTTTCTCTTCTAAAATACAAATATACTTCATGACTGTGCAACTGGACTAGACTAAAACAGTAGCATTTTCCTAAAAGAATAAATAGAGAAAATTGATATCACTGTATTTGTGAACCTGTCTAAAAATAATATTGGCATGCAAGAACTTAAGTGTAGATCCATTAGCACCCATTCAGAGCTACCATATTTTAACAAACTAATGGATGTACTTTGAAAATCTACAATAACATTTACAAATTGTGACAACTCTCTGTTCAGTATCTAACTCATCATCTGTAAGCTAATGTTTCATAATTTTTTATGGCATATCACACAAACTCTAGATTGACGCAGTATTAGGAAAACAGAGAAGCACCCATGTAAAAATATTTTTTATAAATCAAAACAAGTTTTCTGTATTTGCATCATACTCAGGTGACCTTCAATTGTTTGATCTAACTAATTAATTGTTCAATTAGATAGTTTCTAATTATCACCATCTTGTTTACATATATCTGTTCTTATTATGTACACATTGATTACAATATCTATAACAGTCCTATAGTATTTCAAACATTAATATAACACAAATCTTTTAAAATTTGTATCTTATTAATTTTTAAAATATGAGAATGTAATAAATATTGCAACCTACACACACATAATGAATATCAGAACAGATAAGTGTAAGGTAAAGGTAACTGGTTAAGTTTTTCCTGTGTTTAATGCAATGATGATGTGACTTACAAAATAAACTTTTATGTGTGAGTTATCTTTGCTTATTGAATAGAGCCCAGTTGGCAAAGAGTGATAAGCTGATAGGAAGTGGAAGTGTCATATTATTGGTCTCAGTTTTTGGCTATAAGTTGAATAAAAAGTTTTATGAAATATGAAACAATCCTAATAATACGTATAAATACATGAGTTTACCAGGTTTGGCTATTAAATGAGACTGATATTATTGGATTTTTCAATTGACCTAATCCTTCCAGCCGCACTGTGGCCCTGGGGTCAATTCAGTCTCTAACAAAAATGAGTACCAGGAATCTTCATGGGGATAAACGGTGGGTGGCGTGTAAGTCTGACAGCCTCACAACCATCTGCGAGCTGTTTGTCTAGAAAATGTGGGAGCTTCAATGTCTCACAATCCTATGAACCACCACGGACAGTTACAGTGATAGCTTTAACTTTTTTAATGGTTTCCTTAGACACATTTAATTATTCTGCTACCATTCTGATGCTCAGTTGGCAAACAAGTGTCCTTGCTTTTTCGAAATTCTCATCAATTTTCACTGTTACTCAACGATGCAGTCATTCATCATCTTCCATCAGTTCTCTTCCTTCTAACAATTTGTGTCACATATGACCTTGATAAAGTGACTTCTCTGTTCACCTTGCACAACAACTGTGGCCTTTTACTGCAGGTTCTCTTCAGTTTTATAAAAAATTTGATGTTAACATGTCATGTTTTTATTTCATTTTTTATCTCTCTGATACAAAGTGAAAGAACTTCTTCACATAAAACAACACAACTCCACGTGAACATGCTGAAACACATTTCAGCATAAAATTGAGGGAAGATTCAAGAATAACAACCATGTACTCTGTTTGTGGATAAGGGAATTGATGTGACTGCTGCATGTGAAGTATTGTTATTTAATAGCCACACCTCATATTTTAAGAAATAAAAATTTCCACCTCTTTGTACCGTGTCAGTTTTTGTTACTGAAGTTGTCTTCATTTATAGAAGAATGCTCACCAAGTATCTGATGATTATGTTCCAGAATCTGGTATCAACTTCCTGCTCTTGATGGCTCTTGAGAAAGTAGCGTACCTTCCATTTGCCTACATTGTTGATCAGGTACAGTAATATAATATTACATGTATTTGAAATGACTTGCAATAAATTTGCAATTATTTTTAGCAGCATGTATATTTATTTCATGCTTACTCACAAATTTAACCATTCTCTAACAGAAGTACAGTGTATTTCAAAGTGTCCACTCATTGCTTTGGAATAACTCTTTTGATTAAATCAAACTTCTTCCATTCCACAACTGTGGCCTGGCAAGGAATGCAAAAATTTTACAAAAGTTTCAGGTAAAACTCTTGAAGTGATAATGGGTTATAGTCAGAGAGTAGATTTTTCCTTTTGGAATTTTGCACCTTTAGAACTACTGCAAAATGTAAGAATCTGCAGAGAATATCAACTTCATTTTTATATATTAAAATGTCATATACATACATCCCCCTCGTTGTTGGAGGAACTGTTTTGGAAGAGACTGTGGACCTGTTGTCTGACAGATTACTGATGAATGAATGAATACATACATATACATAAAAGTGACCTCCAAGAGGATAAGATCATAACATTTTCAGTTGACACATAACAGATAAAAATACCTATGATACGAAGTTTGTTAATATGTGAATGTGGATTTTTTCTGTGACATGGAATAACAACGTGTCTTATAGTCTAAGAAGACTACAGAACAATATGATGTACTGCCTGCTTGGTATTCAGGAGATCCAGTCAGTGGTTGAATGCCAATAAGATTCTAAGACAGATATATTTCACTTGATGTAGATTTTCTATTTTACATCTCAATATAAAGTGTTTATGCATGGGAAAATTAAATGTTTTATTATGTCTAGTGGCGCTGGGGATTGTTTGCTGGTGATTGGAATATTGATGAAATGAATGCACGCTGGTGGGAACTGCGACTGAGGCATCAAGGAGTTATTCCTCCCATTCCACGAACTGAGAAAGATTTTGACCCTGCTTCCAAATACCATATTCCTGCAGATATGCCATACACAAGGTAAGACAGTCTATGGTGTAAATAAGTAGATGGGAAAATTACAGTAACTCTTTCCAGTCTGTAAGAGCAGAAAATAAAAGCATCTGAAAGGAAAAAGACAAAATGACTAGTTAGGATAAACTTACAAAGTGAAAAACACCCCAGTGTTTACTCTTATGCTGCTGTTATTAGGCTTATAAAATTCAGGAGTTAAGATGGGTGACTCTGAATAAGAGAAATGAGAAACACATAGAAAACATCTGGTGGAGAAACATATACAACTTCAAAGATGGGGAAGTTGATGTTCTTAATTTCGCCTCTCGCATTTTTGATCAAGATTTCGGTGATAGTGGTGAAATTGATTGTGCGAAATGTCAAATATTGAAGGACTATCTTAAACTTGCAGCAACGGAATTAAAGTCAGCTCAACAAGTAATCAAGATTTTGTATGAAGAAAGAGCTGAATTGAATAACCTCAAAAACCATGTGAATCCAACCAATGTAACGAATAGAATCTCTGTAAACGTGAGATGTTGGAAGCAAAAGTCAGTTAAAGTAAATCATATAAGTGAAATTTCGGATAAGGTAAAACATAAAATCAGAATTGTAGGTGATAGTCATGCAAGAGGTCTAGCTAATGAATTAAAAGGCAAGCTAACTCTGGACTTTGAGACTCAGAGACTGGTAAAACCCGGATCTCCAGTGGGAGAATTAGTACACCTCACCGACTCGGATTTGAAGGATCTAACGATGAATGATGTGTGTGTTGTGTGGGGTGGTTCAAATGATGTTGGTCGAAATGAGTCTAATCTGGGAATGCGAGCATTAAAACAGATAATTAGTTCTCTTAATCACACAAATGTTATAGTGATAAATGTCCCACCCAGATATGACCTTGCACCAAACTCCTGTGTGAATGATGAAGTTCAAAAGTTTAATAGAAAACTCGTGAAGTTAGAAAAGGCTTACTTAAATCTTTCTATAGTAACAGTGGACTCAAATCGGGACTTATTCACCAGACATGGTTTGCATTTAAATTCTCAGGGGAAAGTGCATACCGCTAATAGACTAGCAACAGTGATAAATGGTCTGTTTACCATAAGCAAATCGGAACCAATTGTGTTAAAGTGGAGATGTCTGGGTGATGCCCAACATTGGGTACAAGATTTAGAAGCACACGGTCAAGAAGATAAAGTGGACAAAATAAATATGGAAATTAAGAAGCCACAACAGGAAAACAAAGGAAGGGGAAAGGAAGAAGATAGGGGAAGTGAAAACCTGAGTGAGGGTGAACAGACAATGAGGACATGTGAAGGTGTTGTAGGTGGGGAGGGCTCTGAGAAACAACAAATGTCAACAGTAAGATGTAAAGAAGCAGTGAGCATTAACTCAAATAAATGCAAATTAGGGAATAATATAATAGATACGAATAGCAAAGATAAAGAGATGTCAAGTACAATGAGTGGAAATCCACTACAGAACCCGATTCCAGATAGTAAACGTAGTAGACAATCTACACGTAATAAAAAAGTATCAATGGCAAGAAATAAAGATTTTTTATGGGAAATATAAATCTAGATAAGTATGATAAAGGTAACTTTAAGTCAAATAATTGCAATGTAATGAAGCAAAATAACTTCATAATTTACCACCAAAATATTAGGGGTATCAATAATAAAACAGATGAGTTAATATTAGCATTTACTTCTGAGCTACCGCATGTTATTTGTTTATCAGAGCATCATTTAAAAGAGTTTGAAATAAACAGTATTACCCTGAACCAATATGTATTAGCTAGCAAATACTGTAGGAAAAATTTTAAGCAAGGAGGTGTATGTATCTTTGTCCGAAGGAATATACAATTTACACAGATAAACAATATTGTTACATGTAAAGAGAAAGATCTAGAAATGTGTGGTGTTCAAGTGAATTCACCAAGTATGTACATAATATGTATTTATAGGGCCCCAACTGGTGATTTTAATTATTTCTTGGAAAATTTAAACAAATTCCTGAACAAATTGTATAAACACTCAAAAAACATAATAATATGTGGGGATGTGAATATAAATTACCTGGTGGATACTAATTACAAACAAAAACTGGATTCGCTACTAGCCTCATACGGGCTATATAGTACAGTTACATTTCCGACTAGAATTTGCTCTAACTCATCCACAGCAATAGATAATATTTTTATTAACAAATATAAAAACAAAAGTTTCAGTGTTCTTCCATGGGAAAATGGATTATCTGATCACGATGGGCAGATCATTATAATATACAATGTTACATATATAATGAAGCAAAATCAGAGGTATACCCGTAGGGTCATCAACGAATCCTCTCTATTAGACTTCCAAATTAATCTGAGCTATGAATTATGGGATGATATTTTTGTAGATAGTGATGTGGATACAATGTTTAATAACTTTTTAAATACTTACCTTAGGATTCTAAATTCATGTTTTCAGATCACAAAATCACAAAGTATAGATGCTAATAAATCATGGATAACCCCAGGAATTATAAAATCATGTAATAAAAAGAGGGAACTCTATATAAAAATTAAGAGCAATAATGATTCTAGATTAAAAGAACACTATAAAATGTATTGCAAGATATTAAGTAGAGTTATCTCAACAGCAAAAAAGTTATATCTGAACAAAGTCATAAGAACTTCCAATAATAAAACAAGAACAACCTGGAAAATTATAAAAAACATGACTGGAAATAGCCAAGCTTCTACTAAGGTGACTTGTTTAAATATAAAGGGTAATATCACTCAGGACTACAAAAATATAGTAAGATCGTTTAATAACTTTTTTTTAGATATAAGCAATTCTACGAAGAAATGGACAAATAATACTGTGGAAACAGATAAGAAGTTCATGGATTATTTATACACTTCATTTCCAAAACCATCTCAGAAATTGGTATTAAAAGCAACTAACAGCAATGAAATAGAAGAGATAATAAGATCTATAAAACTCAAAGCAGCTTGTGGATATGATGGAATTACTACCAAATTAATAAAAGCAAGTGCACCATATATATCATCACCATTAACTTACATATTTAATAAGTCATTGTCTACAGGAATATTCCCTGCTCGATTAAAATATTCTGAAATAATACCCATACACAAAAAAGGGGATAAAACCGACATGTCTAATTATAGACCTATATCTTTACTCCCAATCTTTTCTAAAATTTTTGAAAAAGTTATATATAAAAGAATGATTTTCCACTTAAATACACATAACCTGCTAACGCAGGAGCAATTCGGCTTTAGAAAAAACTCTTCAACTACATTGGCTACTTATAATCTAATGGAGAATATTTATAGGGCTTTAAACAACAAATATATAGCGGGTGGAATTTTTTGTGATCTGAGTAAGGCTTTTGACCGAGTAAATCATGATATATTGCTATCAAAAATGGACTTTTATGGAATTGAAGGAGCTGCTCAGAAACTTATAAGATCCTATTTGAGAGGAAGATACCAGAGAGTAATTTTGTATGAAAACGGGAGTAAATGTTGTTCTGAATGGAAAGAAATACAGTGCGGAGTGCCTCAGGGCTCTGTATTAGGCCCAGTGCTCTTTTTACTATATGTAAATGACTTACCAAAAATTATATCTGACCTATCCAAACCAATATTATTTGCAGATGATACAAGTATCCTTATCTTTGATAAGAATCCTGCAACATTTAAAATTAGAATAAATAAATTATTTGAGATGATAAATGAATGGTTTAGGAAAAATGAGCTAGTAATAAATTATGAAAAAACTTATTTTCTACAGTTTAGAACTAAAAACAGTAAAAACTTAGTTATTTAACAATCAAATTCCAAGTATTTCTAATATATCGTTTCTGGGATTAAAAATTGAAAAATTTTTAACGTGGGAAAGTCATATTGATGCAGTAATTGATAAGTTAAACAGATCCTGTTTTGCAATCCGATCAGTTAAATCCTTTTTACCACTGGAGACATTAAAAATGATGTATTTTTCCTATGTACATTCTATAATAACGTATGGATTAATATTCTGGGGTAACTCCCCGCATAGTATAAAAGTGTTTAGGATGCAGAAAAGGATAATTAGGATTATAACAAACACAACAAAGAGAACATCGTGTCGTAGTTTGTTTCAAGATTGGATATCCTCCCCCTACAAGCTCAATATATATTGTCGATCTCTCTGTTTGTCATAGTAAATAAGGAATTGTTCACATTCAACTCACAAATGCATAATTGTAGTACCAGTTCTATCTGTGATCTGCATTATCCGCAAACTAGTCTGACACAATTCCAAAAAGGAATATGTTACTGGGGGTAAAGATCTTTATTCATTTGCCACCAAAAATCAAATCTGTGTCTAATGACTTGAAAAATTTTAAAATTCAGTTGACAACATTTTTATTGCAAAACTCTTTTTATACATGTGATGAATTCTTTAGTAACAAAT
>NW_019742976.1:38549-45778 GCF_002891405.2 Cryptotermes secundus | reverse complement strand
GGCCATATGGCCCTCTACGTTTCCAAGCGTTGCGGACCGGGCGGGCCATATGGCCCTCTATGGTCACGTTATGTTGCAAAATGCTATATATCGCTGTGTGGCTTCGTTGAATCGTAACTACTGCGTAGATGACCTCGGGAATGATTGCTGCCTTATCTAGTAACTCGACCAGAGTCATTTCCTGTCACAACCTAAACAAAATTGGCTTTGTTCTAATCCAAGCTTGCACGTATGAACCACGCAGCTACCAGTTCAACATGGCTCAGAGACGAAAGCAGTTGCGATCTCTCGGAGGACAGGAAATATTAGATATGTTCTCCGATGAGCTATCAGATTTGCCAACTGCTTCGTCTTCTGATAACGAGGCTNTGATGTTCAAAGACGACATGGGCAAGTAAAGAAGCCTCTTTGTATTTCCGAGTATAATATGTTCATGAAAGGAGTTGATAGGGCCGACCAGTTCTTGGCCTATTATTCCCTTCCTAGGAAAACAGTAAAATGGACGAAGAAAGTTACACTGTGGCTTATAAACTGTGCAATTTTCAATTCATTACGGTTTTCAAAAAGGTGAACAGAAATTCTACTTTGAAATACAAAGCATTTCTGTTGAAACTGGCAAAAGCTTGGGCTACTGACGTCACGGTGGCGGCAGTACCTGTGTCAGACACAGACGTAGTGCAGCCAGGGCCATCTGTTCGCACCTGCCAGAGGCCTCAAGTAGACCCCCCTGGCCGACTCTTGGGTGATATGCGGAAACATATTCTCGTGAAAATTGTGAAGAGTGAATATTGCAAGAAGAAACACCCTTCTAGGCAGTGCCGTGTGTGCGCAGAGCACAAGAAGAAGAGTAGAACTGCCTACATGTGCAAATTCTGCATAATGCCTCTTCACAAAGGGGAATGTTTCCAGAGATATCACACGCGCAAGCACTTCTAGGAGCTCAGGTAAGTGTTCTCCAAAAATTTCAGTTCATAAAATTAATTAGGAGATTTTATATTAATTTTTAAAGCAAACAGTGCACAAGTTAGGGTAGTAGGTTTAAAAACGCCGGTCCCCTGGGTGATTTAAATGTTTAAACCATCGGTCCGCAATGTGTTAATATTGCATAATTTTATGTATAGTGATGTAAAACTGTCTTTTTGATATAAATTTAACACATGTTTTTTGATCTATCTTAATGATTATAAACTGTACATATATATTTATATTTGTATTGTACTATATTAACTATGTGACTGGTTCTATATCTATGTATATGGATTTATGGAATATACAATAAATGAATAATAAAAAAAAACATGTGAAATATAAATGACAGCTACCTAATATGTGCAGGTATTTTGTGAGCCTGGTGCTGCAGTTCCAGCTTCACCAAGCTCTTTGTGAAGCAGCTGGTCACTTTGGACCACTACATACTTGTAATATCTACCGATCAAGGGAGGCTGGCCGACTCTTGGGGTGAGTGACATTTTTAGACAAATGTGTAAACTGAATCAGGCAGATAGGCTGAGTTCAATATATTGTCACATGTAGGGGGGTACATGTGATGAAAATAACAGGTTCATAGATCAGATGATTGGATTTACTGACACTTCAGTTACAAGTTCACTTAATCACACTCAATTATAATGCTATCACTATTCTACACACTTTCAGTTCACTGTTGCACACACACTAGGATTCTCTGTCTTCACTAATCGTCTCCTGGCAACAGATCTCAACACAGAAACTAACACTTCAAAAAACTGTGAAGTCTTCTTGTTATTTCGTCTTCAATCACTCTGTACTCCTTTGTCCTAATCTGTACTCAATTAATCTTCACAATTCACTAAGGACATGCTCCATTCTTGTCCTTGTACTCTTAACTGCACTGCACTAATCTGAGCTACAACAAATCCTCGTATAGGCTCTGCATGGAGAACGCAGAGAACACAAGTCACGTGATTGCTATCTTGCCAGTCCATTGGCGTGATGGCTGCTGTCTAGCAATGAGCTATAACATTTGTCCACTGAGACACAGTTTCCATTGTGTGTTGGCAAGTGTTTACTGAGCTGTTGCCTAGCAATGCTTTGAGCAAATCCATTACAATATGTACATATCATCACTGGTTTAAATCTGAGATTTCAATTAATACTTTAGGAAACAGAAATTTGTTTTTCTCAAAACTTGACACACTTGAAGAGTAAATTCTTGTTGTAAAAATTGAACCTTTATTGTCCAGATTAAATCTCCTGCTACTACAATGCTGACAGCCAGATTTAAACTTTGCGTTAATTGGATACATACTGTAAACTAATAACGTCACACTTAATTTGAACTTTAACCATTCAAAAGACACCAATTTTAACTTAAATTCTTATCTATAACCTTAATTTAAATTTTGACTTTACTAACAACTTTCACAGACATGAACATTGCACCAACTTACACTTTGAATAAATATTTCTGATGGTCAAATAATGACCACAATATGTGTTAGTGATAATATTGTGAATGGTTAATAAAATTATATACTGTAGTTATAAATTATCACTGAATTGTTGAGTAAAACGAGAATGATAAACACAGTACTTATTAAACTACAACATAACAGGATGCTAAAGTACAGAATGATTAAAAAAGACTAATCTAAAACATACTAAAACATCCACACTTCACACAAGTTCAAATTTAGTCTTCCAGCAACCATAAACCAATATCATCACGGTTACTGGACTGCAGAGTTTATCACATTATTTCTTCATGGGATTTAATGTCTGATTGGATATACATGTTACAGTTTATGAAAGCTGCATGAACATTTTTTTTTCACAACTTTCTTTTTAAATAAAACGTTATTGATCTATGACTTTCTATTCATCTTAACCTCATTATATATACACATTTTATACTAAGACAGCTGTGTGTCTTACAGGGACATACTTTCATTAGGTTCTTCAAGACCCTGGCCAGAGGTGATTAGGATCATGACACGGGGTAGAACTGACAAACTTGATGCTTGGCCACTGTTGGAATATTTCAAACCATTGACAATGTGGTTAAATGTGCAGAACCGTGATGAGAGCATGGTTGGTTGGAGTACTACTGGAGAAGACACAGGTATATATGCGTGTGTGTGTGTGTGTGTGTACATATATAAAACCAACAACACAACAAATAAGTAATCAACTCATCACTACATTTATGTCAGTTGAGTTTATTAACTGTGTTAAAATTACATGACATGTTTCGGCTCACTTGGGGATAAAGCAGCCACGGCATGAAGCTAATCACTCACTGCCATCCACAGATGAGGTAAAGAATGGTGGAACTATACCTCGATTTCGCCATATGTCTTAATACTGTGGTGTTTAATTAATTAAGCACACAGACAAGTTTACTTTTACCACTAAAGTGAATAACCATAAGAATCAATGCAAATATACTTATCAGTTAACACTTACTCCTTTCATTCCCTCCGGTCATCCAATTAACTTTATCAGAGGTAATTTTAAGGGTCCACAGTTTCCCTATTATCTCTTTACTATCCTATGCTGCTGGTTTTGCTGTGGTTTAGGTAAGTATTTATGTATCACAAAATTGCTCTAACATCAGAAATCAAAATTCTAGAAGATTAATAACAATCATTAACAACAACAGTTAACAGTATTTCCTGATTAAAATTTTCACTTTGAAAGAACCTTTCTGTACCTGCAAATCTCGCAATATATTGTGATGTGCTGAGCTATGGATGACGGCGCCCCCCCCCCGCCAGCCGTGATGCGCCGAGCGAAGCCGAAGCGAGCCGATGTTAGCCGAGTCCTAGCATCCTGGTCGCTAGGCAACGCAAGTCAACACCGGTGACGTCACCAAGTAGTAACAGCGGTTACCTCCGCTAGCGTTACATAGCAACACAGCGACATAGCAACAAGGGTGCCTATTACGTGGCCGTTTTCCCGTATTGTCCGATCGAGGCTACATAGGGAGCAGCGAAGGCTATTCACAGTCAGTTCTAGTGTGGCTACCGCAGAGTTGTACTGAGTCAGTCAGCGAGTCCTGGACCTATCGTCGAGTTAGCCAGCAACCAGTCAGTTGTATTCTGGCATTTGGAGTGTACTATTTGTGATACTGCAGATAGCAGTAATCGTCAGATCTGTAATTTGGGTGATTGTAAGAGCGAGTGTGAAATAAAATTCGCTATATAAAATACGGCGTGAACTTATTTGTCGCGATATACGCCCGATACCCGACAATATATAGCAATAAATGTAATGATAATGCAATGCAAGAATGTAATTACCCCAAAAGATGTAAAATGTTGAACAACATTCTCATCTCTTCTCACCTTTCCTATAGTACATGCATTGGAAACCAGATTTCTGCATTTCTGAAATGTTCTTAGGCTTGTATTTTTCAGTGAATTCCATTAATCTTACTTTTAGAATATTTTTTATTGATATAACCCTTTGTGAAATTGTCTTCTTTGTAAATGGTCTAAATATACAGTTTAAACAGTCTTGAGATATAATACAAATTAGTTTGAAGCATCATTTAAATGCTACAATCCTACTTGATTAATTTAACTTAAATTCAGTTAGAATCTTAATCTTCTGGGGGCTCATATCTCAATCTGTGTCACCATCATCAAGTATATCAACACAGTAAAAGTTAACATTAATTTTTTTTAGCCTTGATAAGTCTTAAAATGTATATATGTCTAAATATTAATTATGGTTTTCTTTTAACAACTACATTCTCCTATATCATGACATCAGCAGCTTATAAGCAACACATTATATAACTAAATGGTATCATTTTTGTTACAGCCCTGTTTGCTAGATGGTCTCAGGATGGAGGTTATGCTGTGGTACCAAGTGTTCTCATAACATTCTTAGCTGTAGTATTTGCCCTTTCCTAAATGCATAAAATGAAAACTTTGTTAGCTATAAACTTATCAAAGGAAAATTTGGATACAAATATAATTTGCTGAATAGTACTTAGAAAATGTGTGAAACAAAAATTAACCATTTTAATGTTGCATAATAGTTAACACACATGCCATATTTTGAAAATGTATGAGTATACCTTACAGTCATGGTTTCTGTTTCTGGGACAGCAAGAGTGCCTCCACATGGTGTGTACTTCTGTCAACAAATTCTAGCTAAAGTTCTTAATTACATTACCAGTCTTAGAAAATGTTTATGTGTATCAAAGTTAAAAAATGTTTGTATAATTGCAATTTAGAAAATATTCTGGTAATTGGTTCTTTAGGTCTTAAAAATTCAGTTTCAATTTAATTAAAATGTGTAAATACTTAGTCAGAATCCATAGAAAATGGTGCTTCTTTTTCAAATAAATAAATAATTTGTAAAAATTTCGAGCATAATCAAAATTTATAAAATAATATGTATGAGTATTAGGCATGTATGATATCATGGCAAAGAAAGTTTTATAGAAACTGGAGTTTTAATGTGTATTTTTTGTGTTATTGCTGTACTGTAAGATAGTTTATTCTGTAATAATTTAATTAAAATGTTTTATGATTTAAAGTGTACAGAAATTAGTATATGCTCTATGTAACTTATGAATCAGTTATTCATAGACTTAACAAAGTCTTTGATTCAGTTAGAAAGGGAGTATGTTACAATATTCTCACAAAGTCTGGGGGACCCATGAAACTAGTTAGGCTAATTAAAATGTGTTTAAATGAAACCGATAGTGAAGTCTGTATAGGTAAATATTTGTCTGATAAGTTTCCTATTCAAAATGATCTAAAACAAGAAGATGCTTTACTGGCATTGCTTTTCAACTTTGCTTTAGAATATGCAATTAGGAAGGTCCAGGAAAAACTGTTAGGACTGAAATTAAATGGGACATATCAGCTGCTGGTCTATGCTGATTATGTGAATCTAATGGGTGACAACATAGATACCATAATAATAATAATAATAATAATAATAATAATAATAATAATAATAATAATATCTTTATTGCTTCAAGAAAAACGTACAGGCGACACAATCACCACAGTTGTAAGTCCCAAATAGTAACATATACTGTAATAAAACAGTTGCAATAATACAACTTAGTCAATGCTTAGTATAATAAATCAATAATAACTAAAATATGGACATTATAAGCAATTGATAATAAAAGTATACATACATTTATACAAAGTCTACAAAAACTACTACACATAAGTGTATCTAAATAGAACAAATATTCACCTGTATTCTATTTCCTTTCTTTTGACCACTCCAAGTATTCATTTATCGAATAAAATGATTGATTTAAGAGAAAATTATCTATAGCTAACTTAAATTTTTTAAAATCACTTGATAATTTTCTTAAATTAGGTGGCAGATTATTAAATATTATAATACCCATACAACACACACTATTCTTATATTTGGCCAAATTTATCAATGGCACGTGTAAGCCGGTACTTTGTCGTGTATTTATGACATGTATTTCAGCATTTAGTGCAAACAAATGTATATTTTTCACTACCAGAAGCAAAAGCGAAAGTATATATTGAGAATAAAAAGGCAATATGTTTAAATATTTAAAAAATCCCCAACAAGAGGCTCTAGAATTTACATTCATAATACTCCTTATAATTCTTTTTTGCACTATGAAGACATCCTTGCTATTAGTGGCATTTCCCCAAAAGGCAATTCCATATACAATTATAGAGTGAGCATAGGCAAAATATATCATTTTTAGATCATTAATAGATAGTAACGATTTCAGAGACTTAATGGCAAAGCAAGCAGAATTTAATTTCTTTATTGTTTTAGATATATGTCCTTGCCAAGATAAGGATGGATCCAAAGACACCCCCAGAAAGTCCATAACTTGTGTACTATTAATGTCAGAATGTAAATACTTTATAGGGGAGTTTACAATATGTTTCCTTATCGTTGTAAAATACATACAGTATAGTTACTGTAGGATTCTGTCGATGGTGTATAACACACTGATATATTGGGTTTCTGGACTTTATCCATTGTCCTGGTTTTTAAGATAACAAATAAAAACACGACATTTCAGAAACTGGATCTGTTTCCGTCCTCAGGTGAAGGAAAAGGGAAACACCTATTCTGTTGGGTCCGTTAGAAAGAGCTAGCCTCAATCACTGGACATTGGTCCAGTGACCAATGTTTTTATTTGTTATCTTAAAAACCAGGACGATGGATAAAGTCCAGAAACCCAATATATCAGTACATACAATATGTTTTATTAAAAT
>NW_019742976.1:21387-38518 GCF_002891405.2 Cryptotermes secundus | reverse complement strand
TTTCTCAACAACTAAATTAAAAGATTCTTTAAGCTGATTAGGATCTGAAGTAGATACTATTAAACTAATGTCATCTGCAAATAGGATGGGTTTTGACATATTATTTATTGCTGCTGGCAAATCATTTATATATAATAAAAAGAATAATGGCCTAAGAATTGATCCTTGTGGTACTCCCAATCTGATCTGTTTCCACTCAGAAAAATATTGTATAGCTTGTTTATCCTTAATTACTACTCGTTGGTATCTATCACTTAAATATGAGGTAAGCAATTTATGAAATATACCTCTTATACCATAGAAATCCATTTTCTCAAGTAAAATATCATGGTTCACACTATCAAAGGCCTTTGTTAAGTCACAGAAAATACCACCGACCAGTTTTCTGTCATTAAGTGCCTGCATAATATTATTAAGTAAACTAAGAATAGCAGTATCCGTAGATAGATGTTTCCTAAATCCATGTTGCTCAGCAGGCAATATATTATTAAGTACTACATGAGCATACACTCTATTATATATAACCTTTTCAAATATTTTAGAAAAGGATGTAAGCACAGAAATTGGTCTATAATTAGATACTTCAGACGCATCACCTTTCTTGTGTACCGGATGTATTTGTGAGTATTTTAACCTTGAGGGAAATGTACCTGTGGCCAAGGACCTATTACATATGTAAATAAGAGGGGACATAATATATAACATACTTAATTTTATTATCTTCGTCGATATTTCATCATAGCCATAGGAACTTTTATTTTTAAGGGATTTAATAATATCACTTAATTCTTTGTAAGTTACAGGTTCATATAAAATATTATTACTGGGTCCTAAACGCAATGAGGATAAATAATGAGAAAAATTATCATTGCTTGATATTGGATCCAAGTTAATACTAACATTATTTAGCTTCTTAATTGTTGTAGCATCAAAGTATAAATTGAAAGCTGTTGCTATACTTTGACTATCTTTACATTCCATTCCCTCTACAATTAGTGGTGGGGGATCACGAATATTTTTACATTTGCCACTTACATTATTTACCATACTCCACATAGTCTTAGTTTTATTATTAGATTTGGCAATCAGTTTATTATAATGCATTTTTTTTGCAGTTTTTATAACTTCCCTCAGTATTCCACAATATTTTTTATAGTATTCACAAAGTATAGGATTATTTGAGTTCCTGCTTAAGATATAAAGATTTCTTTTATTTTGGCATGAAATTCTAATACCAGCTGTTAACCATGCCTTATTATTATATTTACTAAATAATTTTTTGATAGGAAAACAATCATTAAAATTTCTCAAATAAATATTAAGGAAAGCATTAAATATTTTATCTACATCTTCATTTGAAAAAAATTCTTCCCAGGTTTCAAAACTTAGTTTAAAATTCTCAATACTAGTTTTATTTATCTGTCACTTATTATACCTACAAAGTTTAGAATTGTGAACTTTTGAGTTATTTAATACCAGTACTTGTGCATCGTGGTCAGATAGGCCATTTACCCCTGGCATGATAACATAGTTAAAAAATTTATATTTATCAATGAATATACCATCAATAGCAGTAGAAGACTTATTATCAATCCTTGTGGGGAAATTAACTATATTAAACAGATTGTATGAAGCCAAAAGAGAGTCAAGCTGAGTTCTATTATTACTCTCACAAAGGTAATTTATGTTAACATCGCCACAAAGGATTATATTAGTAGAAATGGAGTAAAGCTTATTTAGTACAAGGTCTAAAGTACTTATGAAACAAGGAAGTTTGCCAACTGGGGATCTATATATTGATATTATACAGTATGTAACCGATGCTAGACGTAATTTAATAGCACATACCTCAAGATCCTGTTCTTTACAATATTTTTCTGAATCAGTGCTTACAAATGATAGCGAAGAGTGTACGTATGTACATACTCCTCCATGCTTATATTTGCTTCTACAATAACTGGCTGCTAAGGAATAAGGACTACTACATAGTTTACTAATTTCTTGCTTATGCAAATGATGCTCAGTAAGACATAAGATGTGCGGGGATTCATTTAACCAATATGCCAGTAACTCAATCCATTTTACCATTCAATGATCTAATATTCTGATGACATATCATAAACGGTACCTTGTGTTCAGTACTAGATTCCCTTGACGTTCTTTTCATATTGGAGCTTGGACTTAAATTTGCCATAAAAATCGCCCGTTCTGTTAGTAGGTACCTTTTTTTGCCTGCTTGACACTCTACATGCTTTGAGCTCTTCTACTTTACCTCCATTCTCTATATTGCCCTTAGACACAGTGTTACTAAAATCACTATTGGCAGAAGTGGCCTCTAACTCCAAGGACATTGCCTGATTGTTTTTCCAGTCCAATGTAATGGGTATAACCTCAATAGGCTGGAACAATCCATCAATTACTGAGGCAAGTTGCTTACAAATAATTTCTTTACCTAATCCATTCAGATGGTACCCATGCCTAGTATAATAATCTCTATCCTTAGGAGTTTCCAAAATAGTGACATCCTTATTAAACCTCGTGCATTTCCCTATTAACTTTCATAATTTTCTCATTTATATATGCATTCCATATTTGATCATAGCAATAGGGTATTGCTAACAATACAATATTTGTCTGCATATTCCGATTTATAAATTGAGAGATGTGCCATTGTTCCCTTGCAGGAGTATTATCATTTATATTATTTGAACCGTACATCCTTATTAGTCAAGTTTGCAATCTCTCGATTTTCAGTGGACAATAATGTCCGTATATTACAATTTGGTTTGGTATAGCCTAACACATCAAATGCATCCGATAATTTATTATTTAGGCCTGAGGATAAGCCCCGCGAATGGCTATCACCATAAATTAACACCTTATGATCCTTTGACATTTTAACAATCTTTCCAGTGGCACTTCTTTTCATAACTCTATTGGAAACATTCATTTGTGGTGATTCAATTCTCCCACTGATGATCGTAGGTATTTGACTATATTTACTACTTCTCTCTCGATCACTTCCACTTTCACATACATTAACTGATGATAGCACCTTGCAGAGATCATGTTGGTTTAGACGACTTTTCCATTGACAGCCATTCTTCAAATTTCTTGGAGTAGAGGTATTACGGAGCATTCTTCTATCTTCACATAACATGGCGTCATCACTTCCCGGTAAACCATCCTCAAGGTTAGATAACGGTGCATATTTATTTTTAATATTTATCAGTTCAGTAGGTTGCACAGTTACAGGTCTTTTTGTTTGTTTATTCCTTTTGGAATATTTCGATTTAACACTACACCATACCAGAGCTAGTCTCGATTGACAACAGATTTCATCAGGATGCGGGTTAACCTCACTTTGAGCATGAGTTGTGTTCAACTCAGTATACAATTAAGTATTAATAAATATATAGAAACTTTAACTGATGCTAGTAAGGAAATTGGTCTAGAGGTAAACATAGAGAAAACTAAATACACGTTCCTGTCTCATCACCAGAACGCAGGGCAAAATCATGACATGAAGATAGTTAAAAGACGCTTCGAAAATGTGGCACAATTAAAATATTTTGGAATGACAGTAGCAAATCAAAATGTGATTCAGGAGGAAATTAAGAGGGAAATGAATTCGGGCAATGCTTGCTACTATTTAGTCCAGAAGCTTTTGTCTTCCCATCTGCTGTCTAAAAGCGTAAAAAGTAGAATATACAAAACCACAATTTTGCCTGTGGTTCTGTAAGGGTGTGAAACTTGATCTCTGACATTTAGGGAGGAACATAGACTGAGGGTATTTGAAAACAGGGTGCTGAGGTGATTATTTGGACTGCAGATGAATGAGGTGACAGGAGGATGGAGAAAACTGCATAAAGAGGAGTTTCATAAATTGTACTCTTTGCCAAGTATAATTACGTGTAGAATTATCAAGTCAAGGAGGATGAGATGGGCAGGGCGTGTAGCAGGAATGGTGTGAATAAGAATATATGTAGGATATTTGTAGAAAGCCAGAAGGAAAGAGACCACTAGGAAGACCAAGATGTAGGTGGATTGATAATATTAAAATGGATCTTAAAGATATAGGATGGGATGGTATTGATTGGATTGATCTGGCTCAGGATAGGGACAAGTGGAGGGCTCTTGTGAACATGGCAATAAACCTTTTCGGGTTCCATAAAATGTTGGGGAATTCTTGAGTAGTTGCACAACTGGCAGATTCTGAAGAAGAGCTCATCTCCATGGAGTTAGTTATGTGACTGATGAAGATGTCAATTTATACTTACTTATGCACAGTTTTTATTAATAAGCAGATCTAACATAAATTATGATATTTCCTACATATTGCCGCAAAATCTGTGAATCACAAGACAAAAGACTGGTGAGTTAGTTGGATTCAGACTCACTTTCATAATTCAAGCATGAAAAACTGATCTATAATTTGAATATTTGCTTTTGTACAATGAAAAGTATACATACAATTATGCATGCATAAGTGTGATATTCACACACACAATATTGAATTGAATTTATTTACATTCTATAAATCCCAAGCAGGTTAGTACCTTTGAATACAGAACAAGTCAAAACGTTACATACATAAGTACAGGCAATTTTAGCTTAAAAATTAATATAACTTAATTTTACATCATTCTCTATTTACATTGAAGTATTCATCTAAAGAGTAGAAGGAATGAGCACGTAGATAATGCTAATGTAGATACGAGAGCCGTTGAAGTTCTAAGGTCTCCGATTTTTTTTTTCTCAGGACTGGGAGCAGACACATACATGCGCTTTAGTTTAAAATACGTGTGAACTCTTTGTGAATGGGTGACAGAGATGGCAGCACTGTACGGCACACAGAACTCTAGTGGTGGCGGCTAGTGTGAGGAGTGTTTTTGATACTTAAAATGGGCGACGTTTTCGTTACAAGAACAGCAAGTAATCATTCGTTTTCTCCACTTGCGTGGTGCGACACCCATTGAAATTCATCCCCAGTTGAGTGAGACATGTGGTGATGTGTCATGAATGTGAAAAATGTGCGTTTGTGGGTGCGACAGTTCAAACTCTAGTGGTGGCGGCTAGTGTGAGGAGTGTTTTTGATACTTAAAATGGGCGACGTTTTCGTTACAAGAACAGCAAGTAATCATTCGTTTTCTCCACTTGCGTGGTGCGACACCCATTGAAATTCATCCCCAGTTGAGTGAGACATGTGGTGATGTGTCATGAATGTGAAAAATGTGCGTTTGTGGGTGCGACAGTTCAAACTCTAGTGGTGGCGGCTAGTGTGAGGAGTGTTTTTGATACTTAAAATGGGCGACGTTTTCGTTACAAGAACAGCAAGTAATCATTCGTTTTCTCCACTTGCGTGGTGCGACACCCATTGAAATTCATCCCCAGTTGAGTGAGACATGTGGTGATGTGTCATGAATGTGAAAAATGTGCGTTTGTGGGTGCGACAGTTCAAAGAAGGCCGAACGTCATGTGACAATGAACCAAAACAATCTCGGCCTCACACCAGCCTGTCTGACAACATGATCGAGCGAGTTGAGAAAGTTGTTTTGGAGGATCGCCTCCAAAGTTGGCATTTCCATGGGATCTGTGCACACAATCCTGCATGAAGACCTGCGAATGCGGCAAGTGTCCTCCAGGTGGCTGCCACGAATGCTGGTGGACGACCACAAGGCTACGCGCATGGCAATTTGTCAGGCGATGTTGACACCTGATGAAGGCATGAATGGGACTTTCTTTTCATCAGTTGTGACAATGGATGAGACATGGATGCCGTTTTTCAATCCTGAAATGAAGCGCCAGTCAGCTCAGTGGAAGCACACAGACTCACCGCAACCAAAAAATTTCAGGTAAGCGCCAGTGCTGAAAAAATGATGGTGGCCAGTTTTGGGACAGCGATGGCGTAATCCTTACTCACTGCGTTCCAAAGGATACTACGGTGACAGGTGTATCCTACCGAGATGTTTTGAAGAACAAGCTCCTTCCAGCACTGCGAGAAAATGGCTGGAAAAGGCTGCACGCGTGCTCTTTCACCAGGACAATGCACCAGAGCATCGGGAAACCTTGAAGTGGTTTCTCATGCTCCCTACTCACCTGACCTGGCTCCTAGCGATTTTTGCCTTTTCCCAACGATGAAAGACACTCTCCGTGGTCGCACATTCACCAGTCGTGCCGCTATTGCATCAGCGATTTTCCAGTGGTCAAAACCGTCAAAACAGACTCCTACAGAAGCGTTCACAGCGGCCATGGAATCATGGCGTGAACGTTCTGAAAAATGTGTACGGCTGCAGGGAGATTACATTGAAAAGTGACAGAAGTTTCACATTTTTTGTATGATTATTGTGTGAGAAAAAAATCGGAGACCTTAGAACTTGAATGCGCTACGTACAACCCACCAAGTATACGATGGGGTACCCAAAAGAAACTGAACTATTTTTTTTGTGGGCAGAGCTTTTGTAGTACCGCGTTTTGCCGCTATGAGCGCAAGCTAACATTCCTGAGTCGATAAGCCGACTACCGTTGCTTCAGAAGTTAAGGACTAGTTTCGGCAGAGTTTATAGTGACAACTGTTTTGTATGATCGTCGTTTTTGCAATGGCTGATTTTCGTGAACAGCATGCGGTGGTGAAATTCTGCTTTTTGCTCGGGAAAAGTGGAACAGAAACTCTTGAAATGTTAAAAACGGCATACAAGGACGATGCTATGGGGAAAACTCAAGTGTTTGAGTGGTTTTCCCATTTCAAAAATGGTGAAATGTCAATTGATGACAAACCTCGTTCTGGTCGTCCTTCCACGGCTCNAAAGGAAAAAACGACGGAGGCGCTGTCAAGCATCTCAAAAGATGAGTTTAGACAATGTTTTGAAAAATGGAATAAAAGACTAGACAAATGTATTAGTGTAAGTGGAGAGTACTTTGAAGGGGATTGAAGGTTTTTGCTTAAAATTTGAATAACTAAGTTTAAAAAAAAATAAGTTCGGTTTCTTTTGGGTACCCCCTCGTATAGAGATGTAAATTCAGAGTTTAATTTGCCTATTAGTATTAAAAAACCTATAATGCTATAACAAGTAGGTGTCATTACCTTCATTTGTTAAATATCTGTCTTAAAAGAGTTTGAACTTCAATATTATTCATGATTTCACACACAGTAAACATTGATTTGCCTGAGGTGAATTCAGTTGTCTACTTCATATTTGTCAGTTCTCTTTATCAATGTTGGTGTTAACTTCACATCAAGCTTCATAATTTTGTTTACTTCATAACCCAAGCATTAGCTTCAAAATAATTTATGCTAGAATAATAACACTTGCACAGTACTTAGATTCAAGTATGGTACAGGAAAATTATTTCATTTATATGAATAGAATGGAAAGCTCAGAGAATATGGGCACTGTTTTCTAAACTTACAAGTTTAACAGGACCTGAAATGAGTTAAAGGTATGAAATTTCTGCACATAAGGAGCCAAAAGAAGAAAAAATTCATGTTGAGTCGAGAAAAACATTTAAGTCTCTCTTTTAATTACTAAGTAAACATATAAAATACTGTAACACTTGAAGTAGATAGCAGTGAGTGGTCATCTTCATCTTGCAGCCACTCATCCCAAAGGAAAAATGTCATCAGTACAAATCCAATAGGAGGATAGGTAGGCACCAGAGCCAGTCTGGACCCTCTCACAAAGAGATAATCCTAGCCTTTCTCAGCCACTGAACCTTAACCATGCAGCTCAAAACCAGTCACCTTACCAACTGAGCAACTCAGGTACATAAAGCTATCTCCTGTATTCATTCACAGTGGTCATATACAATTTTTGACAATTTTGACAATTCCCTGGCCACCTCGTTCGCCAGATATCACTCCACAGTTGTGGGAGCCTTCCACAGTGTAGCAAGCACTACCCAGTCACCGCTCATCATGGCAACTCCAACACCCATTGGTCCATGCACCACCTAGCGACCAAAGTATAAAAACATGGACCTCTGGCATGCTATCATCAGTCACAACTACGCTTGCATCAAGAGAACACCGCAATAGTAGGTCTACTAGTAGCAGTGCTGCAGCCATTGCTCATAAGGCCAGTCAGCCGTGGCAGGAGCTTCACTGGACAGCTGGCCTCACTGCCACTAGCACAAGCTAGCCTGCTACTGCAAGAACTTCACACAGCATTCTGCAGGTGCACTGACTTGCAGTCTGGGCCTGCTGCAAGGAAGAATGCCGATATTAGCACTGGCTAGCCCACTGTGACATGAGCTTCACCCGGCATCCAGCAGGCATGCCCGACTTCCAACAAATGACCCTTTTGAGGGACAACCATATCACCGCCGTCACTAGCTCAGGCTTCCTAGGTATGAAGGGAGTTTTTGCCAGCATTCATCAGGCACTCTCTACTTTGCTGTTCATCTGTAATATTCATGCTAACAACAATAAACATTTGCTATTGTTTTATGTGGTTGTCTCTCCCAGCATCAACATCCCACATAGTGTTAAAATATGAGAGTGAAACATTAATGTGAGCAGCGAGACACAAAGTTAAGTAAAGAAGCAGCAAAAGTGATATTTATTAAGATTAGTAGCTTGATATACATGAAACAAAGTACTGGCATGTGTGGAAAACGTTAGTAGTTTTATTAATACATATAGAAAAATGTAGAAAGAGCATGTGTAGACAGGTGGCTGAAGATGAGATGAAATTATAAACCTAGAGGAAAAAATTAAGGGTAAAACCAAAGAAAGATTACAAAGAGTATCTCGATATTAGTACTTGCATCAAATTGCCTGATCTCTGAAGACAAGAAAAAGATAAACTGATGCTCAAGTACTCACATTTGCACTCTTGGTTATTCAAGGATATACGAGTAACTCTGGATCATCCACATATTCCAGTCTGCCTGTTCTTCTCCTTCCTTATATATCACTCTACCTTACTGGCATTCCTTAGATATGGAATTCTTACCAGCCATGAGACAGATGTGCTACAACTGGAGATTATAGCTGTTCTTAGTATTCTTTCATCACTATAGGCAGATAAACTCATGTGGAAAACAGAGGCTATTCAGCCATACTTTAAATTGATGTAATAAGGAAAATCACAGCTCAAACTAAAGAAAATATTTTGTCACGTTCTCTTTATTGTTTCCCCTGTACTTTTATATACCATGTATTTCTCTTCCAAACGCAGTCATGAATAATTAAGAATTCATTGTAGCTCTGTGTTTTATACTGCTTTCTGATTAATTACAATTACTTCACCTACAAATCCAAACAGGTCTAAATGCACAGAGTCCTAGAAACATGTCATAAACACATTTAACTATTAATTAAAAATATGGGAATATTTCCTTGCTCTGTGTTTCCCACTTGTATATAGAACTCTGTTCATTCTTCAGTTTTTGTTTTGACTTTGAACATATGGTACAGGAATCATCGCACTGTGCACTGTCTGTTTCCTTTCCTTCCTGGTTGCCATTGCAGTCAACACAATAACAAAGCCCTCGGCGACACTGCTTTCTTCTGAAATTTCCATTGGCACAGCAAGTTGGCAACTCTGTCAGGCCCTGACGTTCCATCAAAAATCTTGTTCTGGCACAGTCTGATAACACAGGGAGAGAGAAAAAAACATTTATTACACAGATCAGATGAATGTAACCTCTTTGTTTCTTGAGCATTTGAGAAACTGTGTTTTACCTTCAAGTCCATATATAAATTGAGTTACATAAAATAAATTAATAGTACTTATGAATTATGACTAGCATGGGCATGAACGAGGAAAGAATGAGCATGAAAATTCTTTGTCACATTCANCCCCCCCCCAAATCTATCTTATTCTTGTTGTAACTGTTCTATCCTAGTCTACATTGTCATTATATGTGCTGTCAATATTACTACTACTGCAATCATTTGTCATTGTCACTTTATGGCTGTCATCGCTGTCAACAACAACACTTCTGGTTCCCATTTCTCATGTTCCTGATAATTACGACAAAATGGATCTTGGATTTGTCTACAAAAATATTCAAGTTTCTTGTTTTGTTTAACTTGTATAATTAACCCTTAATCCCCACTCTCACAAGAGCTCTGACCTTACAGATTTCTCAGTAGCTCTCTTGTCCAAACTCCTACAGCAGTGATTTCAATAAATTCTTCTTTATGTTTGCTAATGAGATTGTTAGTAATGACATAACTGAAGCTACTCGTATAACTGCCATATGATAGCAATATGTCGAATTTTATTTAACCATGTTCTGAATTTCAGAACACATAATACAATATTACTATTACATTCAAACATAAATACTTAACAGAATTGGACACTTAGTTACTATAGGATTCTGACGATGGTGTATAACACACTGATATATTGGGTTTTTGGACTTTATCCATTGTCCTGGTTTTGTAGATAACTAATAAGTTAATAATTAGTTATCTTAAAAACCAGGACGATGGATAAAGTCCAAAAACCCAATATATCAGAGAATTGGACACTGTATGGTTAGTGGATAATATTGGATAATAATGTAAATGAATAGAAGAGAAAGTTCTTGATAGAGTAAAAGCTGATGTATATTTCACTCAGAAAACCTTTATAAATTAGCCTGGTAATTACTTTGATTTCTTCTACAAATATATCTAATTTGCACACTAAAATACTGTGACATGACATCTAAAAGGCAGAATAGTGGAGCCATAGGAGACGGCTGTTGCTAGGAAACTGCGCGATAAACACGTGTCACCAAAAATGGATATGTATGCAACAATAGGGTGTTTCCATCATGAGTGAGAGCCAGGGATAGCCAGTGAGGCCATGAATTGCAGTCGAGTTATTTGTGAGACAGTCACCATCCAACAAGGGCAAGAACATGGAAACAGAGGAATAACCACTGTTGAGAGCCATAATTACCTGTAGTTATGAGTCTTAAGGGTCCAGTAAATCCAATGACCAATCCAAACCCTGTGTGTAGTCATTAAAGCGTGAAAATACAAAGACAGTAATGAATAACGAATTAACATACTTGTAGTGTGACATGCTGCGCTATGGAGGACCCCCCCCCCCCCCCCCCCCCCGCCAGAAGTGACGTACCGAACGGAGCTGAAGTGAGCTGAGTCCAAGCACACTGGTCGCTATGCAAAGGGAGTAAACAGTGGTTGCTAGGCAAAGCGAGTAAACAGCGGTACCCATTATGTAACACGGGACGCTGCAGTTGATATGTAGTCGTAAACAACTCCCAACAGCGTTGCTAGACTATCGGCAAACACGGCGACTAGGGAACAAGGAAGCGAGGCGTTTCCCGTTGTCCGGCTGAGGGTTCATAAGGGAACTACACAGCCGCCGAAGACAGTCCTCAAGGCAGCAGCCTATGAAGTTAAAAGTGAGCAGCCTACGAAGCGAGTTGAATTGTAGTAGTCACCGAGTTCAGTTGTAATGAGTGAATCGTGATAGTGTGAAGAGATTTGTCTGTAGGGTTCTAAAGTGTGTAAACCCATAACATTGTTGTAATTAATTGTAGCTGAGACTTGTAGGTTGTTAAATAAACCAGTTAACAATCCGAACGGCATCTTCAGTAGTGAAACAAGTTACACTGGTGTCAGAATTGGTTTACAAACTTACACACACGAAAACCACACAAGATAAGAAAATGTTCTCACAGCAGATGATGGAAATGCTGCTCAAGGAAATCAGAGCTGGCCAATAACAAATGATGGCAAAATTAGACGCCTGGCAAGAAGAGACGGCCGCAGAAACAAGAGCTATCCAAGCACGGATGGAAGCCATGCGAGAAAAAATGGGCACCAGCCACATGGAGATGGTGTACGCATGTAAACCCAAAATAGAGGAAGAGACTATGGCCTGCCAAGAGATGGAGCCACGTCTACAAGAAGAAAAGCCAGCCTCAGTGGACAGGAAACCTGTGGCGGCAGAACAAGAAGAGGTCCCCACAGTGATACCGGTCATAGAACCCGAAGAAACAACGGATACCAGAAAAGAGACGATGGCCTGCCAAGAGATGGAAGCACGTCTAGAAGACAAAGAGCCGACCTCAGTGGACAGGAAACCTGAGGTGGTCCAATGACGAGAAGTCCCCAATGAAGATGTCGTAGTGAAACTGGTCAAAGGACGGAAGAAGCGGTATAGGGGCAAGAAGCAAGCTGCAGGGTGACGTGGAGAGCCACTGGAACTAACCCAAGGAATCTGTGGATCCCGGATGAAGTTGGCCGCTGCCTGCAGGATGGTGTCCCGCCGTGCAATAGTGGCATGGCGCAAGAGTAACGTCTTCAGGAAATCTTGGACCCAAGGAAAGTGTGGACCGTGGCACGAATTGGCTGCTGAAAGAAATAAGACTAGCTGTGCAAATGTGACACAGCGCAAGAGACCCAGACTCCAGGGAGATCAGTTAGAGTCATGCACAAGCCATCATAAAGATGTGTCCAAGCAAGCACAAGAAGGACTTGTTGTGAAAGGAAATTTCGAGGCATGTGCAAGTGCACAAGCAGACGTGCTGCACGGAATCCCAGCAGATACGAACATTAAAAACTGGACACTGTGGAGGGATCGACCCCCTCCAAAATGAAAAAATTGAATAGCACACAGGAGGAGCTGGTAACGTAGAAGTACCGGCCTCCCGAGCAAGCGTGAATGTGCGACGAATGAATGTGATACAACCTGATCTTCTGGCAAGCTAGCAGGAAACCGCTCGAGACAAGCTGATCTTAAGAGGGGAGCAGTTGTAATGGCCGGAGAACAGTCGCTGCGAGGAGTAGCCGAAATACCAGGAGATGCAGAAAGCAGATCCTGGAAAGAAAAGGAACGGAGGAGCACCGTTAGGCTGTTTGGGATGAACAGCCTTAAGGAGGGAGCAGTGTGACGTGTTGCGCTNGGAGGACGCCCCCCCCTCCAGCGGTGACGTGCCGAGCGGAGCCGAAGTGAGCTGAGTCCAAGCATGCTGGTCGCTATGCAAAGCGAGTAAACAGCGGTACCCATTACGTAACACGGGACGCCGCAGTTGCTATGTAGCCGTAAACAACTCCCAACAGTGTTGCTAGGCTATCGGCAAACACGGCGACTAGGCAACAAGGAAGCGAGGCGTTTCCTGTTGTCTGGCTGAGGTTCTATAAGAGAACTGCACTGCCTAAGGAGCAAGTCGAAATGTAGCCGTCGCCGAAGACAGTTGGAATCTAGCCAGCGGAGAGTTACGAGTTAGCCAGGGAGTCAGTCAACCAGTCAGTTGTAGCCTAGCATTCGCAGGCCAAGTAATTGTAATACTGCAGATAGCAGTAATTGTGAGATCGTAAATTGTGTGATTGAAAGAGTGAGTGTGAAATAAAATTCGCTATATACAATATGGCGTGAAGGTATTTGTCATGTTATACACCCAACACGTGACAATATGATAAAACACAGTAAAAGATTCCTCATCCCACTGAATAATGTGACAATTTTTAAACAAAAGTAGCAATCACCAAACACAAAAACACCTCACATAGTAAACACTTCACCACTTAGATGCACCGGGGCCCATGGAAGAATCAACTGAATTCATACCAAACTATAGCATATCTTGTGAGATATGCTGTCCTCATGGCAGTAAATGTGACGATTAGTCTTCTGGGATATCAGACCGTGTACTTTGATAGATGAATACCAACTTTTGGATGAACCTGCCACCTTCATCCTTCTCTAGAACATTGGTATCTACCGCTCTACGCAGCAACGTATCCCAGAAGGCAGCAATCTTTATGATCTAATTTCAAGATTCTAGAAAGACACATCTTTGGTTATCCAGAAAACAAACATGAATATAACTTGACACATTTTAAAAAATCTCATCTCTACACTGTTACTCCAAAATGAAATATAATGATGTTATGTCAAATAAGTCAGGAATCAAATTATTCTCTCCCCTTCCACCATAGAACTGAGTCCTGGATGTATGGAAAATACATATATATTTTACTTACTGCAGTCCATCCCATCAGATAATGTATCGTTACGCAGTACAGTATAACCTAGACTGTTTCCATCCGGATCTATGCAGATCTTCCTGTTGAGTCAGGAAGAAAAATATCGTAAATCTTATATTCTTTACACTGGACTTGAGTCAAGCACTGCACTCCACTGAATTACATGCATTTTTTTGTGTATTTTCTCTGAAATTTTACATATCTCATTGGTCTCCATATTCACTTATTGGAGTTACAAATTTGCTGTTGCAAAACTATTAATAAACAATAATTAAACACTGTAATGAGTCATAAAATGTGTTTCATTCTATTTCATTAAATACTCGTTCAATTAGAAACATTTTACACAAAAGATGTAGTCATTAATGAGATTTATATTTTAAATCAAGTACACATTTTTTTGCAATGAACAATTTCTTAGAATCTTCATAGAGTGCATCCTGTTGCATAAGCCACCTAATCTAATTGCTGTGTTCCGTCCACACAACTCTAAAAATGTATATCCATTTAACTACTTATTAAAAATCACTACATGTTTTGACCATCTCACTGGTCATCATCAGGTGAATTGGTTACTGGGCATGGAGAACTTATAGTTTTACCAATTTTTGGTAATAATTTCAAATATATGGTTCAATTAAAGCTTTGTTTAATTGTAATCCTTCCTTGTGTGCTTCTATATATGGTAACTTTCCAGCATATTCATCATTCTTCCTTTGTGTTGAAAGTATTATTGTTATTTAAGGAAGTAGTTCAAAAGAGGTGATTTCCTACAACAGGTAGATTGGTAGTAAGGCAGGTTATAGTGTAATTATATAGATGAATTAAGGGTGGTAGATACAGACACACAGATGTGCAGGTTAAATGTCTGTAGATGCAGATAAGTTGATGGAGAAATGGTAAGGCGCTACTGGGCAAAACTGGAGAGGATTGAATGTTAACATCAATTTTCAGTAATGCTATTGTCACTGTTACTCACTCTGTGTCTGTGACCATAACTCTGTTATACCGGCCATCATACTGGCAGTCTGGTATGCGCAGTCCCATAGGGAGGATGCCTTCAGACAGCAGTTGTTCTTTGTCTTGCATAATTTTAAATGCTTTCTCCTCACATTCTCTCTTATACTTGCCTTTCTGATGAATGTTGGGGTCAACTGAAACACCAACACCATTTACAGTTCTCGATAAAACTGCTGGAAAACTACAACAAAAATAACTATACTGCAGTTTTATGATGGTTTTAGAAGAAAATGCATCCTTATATAATGGTACATACCACAAATATATCTGTTTTTCTCCACAAATAATTTTTTAAAGAATTAGATGATTTGGTTTTCATTCTGAAGATCATAACCAATAAAAAACTCTAACATTTGGAAAGTAATATGAGGAAACGTGAACATTTAAGGTTCATATGCTAAAATGAATCATTTTATTTAAGTAACACATCATTTGCCATTGTAAGAGTACAATAACACATTAAAGAGAACAGTCTTCTGGGATGCGGTGCCATGCAGATATTGTGTTAACCGACTATTCGAAGGAACGTATCACTTCCATCTTCAGGGTAGAAGAAAAAAAGAAGAAAATCTGCAAGCGCACAACTGGTGCGAGTAGGGAGGGAAGAGAGAGGGGGGCAACATGGGAACTCAGTAGAGAGGAGAGGGGAAGGGTCTGGGTAGGTTGGGCCAGCAGGTAGCAGGCTAGAGCAGGTATAGAATATTGTGTTTGGGGAGAAAGGCAAGGTTAACGGGAGGGCATTAACCCTTGAGCTTGGGGGTTGCTATGCGTGTTGGGCATGGAGTTGCATGGCCTCATGGATCCGACGTCATGTCCTGGGGGTTTCTTGAGGGAACAGATGAGAGGCTTCCATGACTTGCTGAGACAAAACCCCACATCTCTGTTCACTGTTGGGATGGAGTTCAATCTCAATGGCCTCCCTAATGATGTGATCCATATACCGGGTCTTACAATATCACATTAGTTTGTGTTCAGAAGCACATGTTTTAAGAGTGAAAAATATTATTATCAATACAGAAAAATTCAAGTCAGTGGCCAGATATAACTTCATTCTTTTTCATTATACTGTACTCAACAAGTACATGACTGAGATTTTAGATTTCCATGGTGATGAATACCATGACTGTCTTCTAGGATGTAGTGCCATGTGTAGTTCACTAAATAGGTACAAATGTTTTGGAACAGTCGACTGCCTCCATCATTAGGGTAGAAGTGTGAAGAGTCTCCTGTCTTTAAATTGGTGGCAGTAGGTTGCACCACAGCATTTGCACCTACTCCCACAAACTACATGCCTGTTAGTGTTTATCCCATTGATTTACATGTTATAGCCCAAGAAATACCTGAGATTCAACATTTCAAATTATGCTAAAAAGTTAAAATATCTGTCCACCACATTCAACAAACTTATTACAGTAAAAATATGTTAACTAAAATACACATGCTTACAGCATGCTGGGTTATCTTCCATAATGTTAATTTCAAGAATGCCATGATCAGCATCAGGTACATTTGATCTTGCCTGAAGACATCTACACCTATCAGTACTGCATTGCAGTGGATCATAACTTCCATCCTCAAGGCAATGTATTGGTTGTGAATACATTTTCATTTCTGCAGCAAACTGTTCAGCTTTCCATGCTGCCAGCGAGCATTCTAAAACAGAGATTAAGACACAATATCAATTTTATCTGTACTTTTACTGAGTCATAAGTTATCAACAGTGTATCTCATTCGACCTCACCCAACTTTGTAAAACTTATGTTGTTTACTGCTTTTCATGAATCCAATTAAACTTCTAAGCTTAACTCGTAAATACAAATAAGCCTACAGTTGTTAAGAATCAATTGTTCAATTTATTTATGTTCCGTAAATCCAGATACAGGTAGACACCATAGGGTATGAAACAAGTCAAATACAATACGAAGGGGGACCCAAAAATAACTGGAACCGACCTGTTGCGCGCACATGCTTTGTAGTTACGAGTTGTGCTGCTAGGTGGTGTTAGCTGGGGGTCTCCCGCGACTGTTAGTGAGCTGGCGTCAGTCTGAGTTAAGTGGTTTGTCTGTGGTGCTCTGTTGTGTGCGTTCCTGTTTCAACCCTTTGGCGATTAGTGAGATGGCCGACCAGAAGGAACAAAGAGTGTGCGTGAAATTT
>NW_019742976.1:10368-21196 GCF_002891405.2 Cryptotermes secundus | reverse complement strand
CGTGCAACTGATGAAGATCGTCGAAAGACCATTGACCAACTTTCTGAGGAAATGAACATCTCATGGAGCACGGTCCAGCGAATTTTAACTGAAGGTTTGCACATGAGATGGGTGTCTGCAAAATTTGTTCCTCACGTGCTCGAAGATGACCAAAGAGAAAACCGCGTGAATGTTTGCCGCAACTTGAAGAGTGAAGTGCAGAACGATCCAGAATTTCTTAAAAGAATTGTGACTGGCGATGAGTCTTGGTGCTACGGGTACGATCCAGAATCAAAGCAATCATCAAGCCAGTGGAAAACTCCAACTTCACCACGACCGAAGAAAGCGCGTCAAGTGCGATCCAATGTGAAAACAATGTTGATTTGTTTTTTTGATGTGAATGGCATTGTCCACAAAGAGTTCGTTCCGCCAGGACAAACAGTGAACCAACATTTTTACCTGGATGTGTTACGAAGATTACGAGAGAGTGTGCGACGAAAACGGTCCGAAATGTGGAGAAATGGGAACTGGTTGCTTCACCACGACAATGCTCCAGCCGACACAGCTTTGACGGTCTGACAGTTTTTGACAAGCAACAACATGGTGATTGTGCCTCATCCACCTTACTCACCCGACCTTGCTCTGTCGGACTTTTTTTTTGTTTCCACGGATGAAGAGAAGTCTGAAAGGAAAGCGATTCCGTGATGTGGATGAAGTCAAAGAAAACATGCTAAAGGCTTTGAACAGTATCCAGCCTCAAGAATTCCAGCACTGTTTTGAGCAGTGGCAAAAGCGTTGGGACAAGTGCATTAATGCACATGGACAGTACTTTGAAGGGGACTAATATACAGTTCAATAAAAATGCAAAAATAAAAAATAACAAAAATAAATTCCGGTTATTTTTGGGTCCCCCCTCGTATATATACAATGACATCTGTACAATAACAGTCTGATTGAAAAATGAATAAGATTACAAATTACATAAATATAAGTTAAATGTACTTATGCAACACAATTTGAGCCTGTTAACAGGAAGAATTCCGATGAGTACATCGCTAATAAGTAATAAGATTATAAATTATGTAGATACAAGTTAATTATACTCATGCATCACAATTTGAGTATTTTGTCAAAAACCATGTCAATGAGGACATCGTTAAAGGTTATAAAATATGTAAGTAAAATAAGTAAAAGTAAAAGCAAGCAATCTCCAGTCATACATTCATAGATCCATAGATCCCCATATGGAGACTTGTGAATACAGTAAAATACAGTCAAAAACGGCAAGCGGGACGACAACATAGATAAAAATATTCTTCCAGTGAGTACAATTTAATTACTAGTATATAATTATTTTATCTTCTTGGTTATGATTTATTTTTTCATTCATTCCTGCTTTCATTTACACTCATTGAGCCTTACTTGGTTGGTAAATTAAATTAACAGTGACAACAAAACAGATTACGTGGCTTGCCTGGGTACAATTAGAAATGTTTATGCTCTTTTATTATTTAATATTTATGAGCTAAACATGGCATTTGTAGTATTATACAATTTGCAGTGATAATAACAATACCTTACAAGGACAGAAATAAAATATGTAGAATACAGCTCAGAAAAGAAAATATCAATGGCATTCCATCACATACCATCTCACTTCAAGTGAGTACTGCAATAAATCCTAGCCCTACTCAGGCCTAATTATAAGAATAGGTTCTACATACCGCAAGTCATAGTCTCTTGCAGGCTGGAAGCCGAATATACTTGTTCTCCAAATATTCTTTCCCCTTGAGGATTAACACAATAACAACTGCAACAAAAAATGCACTAACAATTGGATATTTAAACATTCAGGGTCAAATTAGTGGTAAAATCCTATTTTCTTCCTATGGATTCAATGGAAAACACACATTTTTACAATTCTTGACTTTTCTGGGGCTGTACCAAGATTTCTAACATGCGGTGTATACTGATGAGTGTTTCTGTGTATGTATGGGATAAGGAACTTAACTCAGGCCATATGTCTAGTAATTCCTTACAAAAACAAACTCCATGGCCTTCAGTCTGCAAGTGAACTATACCGACCGCACAACTGCTGCTTGTTGGCGAAGTTAGTGTCAACTTTTGCGGATAGAGGGTGTCGCGTGGTCAGCGCAACAGATCCCCATGGCTGTTAACCTCAGTTTTCTAGACCAGAGCAGCTACATTTCCAATCAAGTAGCTCCTCAATTGTCCTCATGAGGCTGAGTGAACCCCGTTCCAGACCCACCACTTCTCAGAAAATCTGGTAGCACTGAGAATCAAACCCAGGACCTCTGGATCTGTAGCAAGGAACTCTGACCACTAGACCACAGAGGCAGTCAGTTCACTACAGTTAGAAATCTGTTAACTAAAATTTGATCTGTTGTTTTGAATGAATAACAAATTATCCTGGTACAGTGTTCCTCAATTAGGACACAACTACTCCCTTCCAAATCTTTTCCAATTCATCACTCATCAGTCGTCCTACTATTCAACATTATACAGTGTAGATAATAGTACTGTCATACAAGAAATATCTGTATCTTTCTTGGAAACATTTCACATATATTTCCACCTTAAATGCAACTTTTTATCTAGTCACTCTTCTTCCTCACTGCATCTTTTGGTCACATACAGCCATCATCAGGTGTCTTTAATCTTGCTAAAATCGTTACACTGTATATCAAAATTTCATATTGCATGTGAATGTGACATTTCCGGATTAAAATAAATTGACCTTAATTAAAATTTATGAACATCCCAATTTAAGTACAATTATAAACAACATCAACACTTACAAATCTAATAATAAAATTACATAACACAACATATTATTACACATTACAGATAATATCCACACCACAATTGGGAATGCCGTGCAAATAAATCAGAAACAAAAGGTGCTTATGCAAATATCTTCTAAATGAATGAATAATGACCACAAGAAATACATTTGGATGTTATTTAATTTTAATTAAGGTCAATTTATTTTAATCAGGAAATGTGCAATACAAAATGTTGACATACAATACACAAATTTTAACAAGATAAAGGACACCTTTTGTTGACCAAATATAGCCGAAACATGCAGTGATGAAGAAGGGCGACTAGATAATAAGTTGTATTTAAGACGGAAATATATGTGAAACAAATTATATATTAATGCAACAGTACGCTTAAATACAATATTCTTCCTTGGAATGATTTAAGCTATATAAGACCAGGCCTATGATGACATAAGAGCAATTATGTATCAAGCTGTATAAATACATGTGTGATGACATCTAGGAACAGAACCTCTCTTCCCTCAAAATCTATTTTATGCATTGACTGTATACAAATATGACAAAGGTCAGTGACAGTTCTGACACATGAGTATAATGTCTTGATTGCATGCAGCTGCAAATCTGTACAATACAAAAGTACGAATCAGTCAGGCCATGCAGTACAGCACTTACCAGTAGGTTAGAATACTTGGTCTGTGAAAGAACAGTGGGATATTTAACTTTCCATACCATTATCAGTTATTATAAAAAATGCACTGTAGAGACCATACATGCATGAGAGATTCATGATCATCATTGCAGTGACTATGCAGTGTACTATCTTCTGGGATGTGACGCCAAGTAGTCTGGTATAAGAAGAGAGTCTTCTTCAGATATTAATGTTTCAAAGTGTACCAAACACTCGCTGAATATCTTAAAAACTGATTACACAAAAAATGTCCAAAATTAATGACACTACTGACATAATGACTATGTCAGTGCGTAACTGAGGTCCTGACATATTGTGTAACCTTAATGGCACTGAGGAGTTATCAAAGCAATATAGACAACGGTTTACCATCACATGTCAACCAAGTACAAAAATAAAATACATATATGTTGCTTGTCTATTGGCCTTATAACCCAGAAAATATTGAATGCAATATGTAAACCACCAATATGAAGAGTACTGCTATCTTTTGGGACGTGACACCATAGATATATTTACAGTTATTCAATAATCAAAAATGTTTGGAACTAGGAATTCTCACTCACATTGAGCCACCAATGCAATGAGCTGGTAGGTAATCCCCCTTCTCATCACACAGGGGTCGCACTTGTGTAAACCCCAGTGTCCCGTTTTTCAGAGCTTGGTCATATTCTCTTTGTTCATTTGTGCAATCTGATATAACTGTAAACAAATTAAAAACATTATGTTATTTGGAGAATACATTTTAATGACATAGGAAAAGATTCACTTCTGACCATTTAATTTTCATAATCTAAAGTCACTGTTACACCAGCATGCTAGAAAATTTAGTGTAAGTCAAATTCCTAACTAAAGGGTTTAATCTAATATCGATCTGTCCAGCCACACCTTCCTTGTTTTTGGTAAGGTGTTTAAGACCAATTGTCCATCTTGATAAACTTTCTAGTCATCCACATATGTGTAACCGCACCATGCAGGGACCTCAGGAATGTTTTTCATTTACATTGTTAATTACAATGCACTACATGGAAACGAAATGTACTACTGTTAACAATAGATGATACAGAATTGACCCCAACACCAGCAGATGCCAAGGACAACATCTGGTCTTTCTGAGGGACAAGCAAGCTGCAGGTCACTTGAAAACCCAGAATGGAGCAGGAAGTATCCCGCTGTGTTTTCTTGGGATTTCAGTGCTTAACTTTGACGGTTCGAGTCTTTGAAAATTTGAGACTTGACAGAAACGAGTCGCAATAATTTTCGAAGGGCGTACCGAGCGATTGTTAGCGTACCTCCATTTATTTAAGAGCTGTCAGAGGGATCGTGTTGTACTTAGGCCCAAATTAACATGGATCTGGTTAGGGATTGGCTGAATGCAAATGAAAGAAACACCCAAATTTGAGGTTCAGCCAATCAGCAAAATTTCGGAGGAGAGGAATCCAGGCGTTCCCAGAACCGTCGGGACTTCTGCCTCTCCAGAGCAGTCAGTCATCAGAAGGAAATAGCGGGAGTGATTAGCCAAAGGGAATAACCGGAGTCAGTAGTAACCTCCCGGACGTTAAATCGGTGTTGGCCCGAGTCCAGTGTACAATTCAAAGTGCTACAGCCGGGTAATAGGTAATTGTAGTGAACATCTACAATAAACGCAACAGTGTTGGTGAAGGGTGTGTTTTTCAGTGTTTTCTCTCTCCCTGTGTGAGCAAGGCCCATTAGTCGCCCTGAGACAGAATCTCGTCCTGCCGTCTGAGCAGTCGGAACCCCAAACGTCCCCCCCCATCCAAATCCCCACCTTTGTTTTCCCCATTAAAAACTCGTGGATGTCATCCAAGTCCACTGGCGCCCACACAAATCCAAATTCAGAATAATCCCACTCCTTACCCTGAACCAGAAAGCAACAGGAAGCGGCGGATACAAGTGCAGACCACAAAGGGGCGGACGTGAAGGATGGTAATAAGTGACGACCAACTCGAGAGGCTTGAAGTCTCACTGAGCGGTAACGACGACAGAAGAAAAAGAGGAGGGCGGCAAAAGGGTGGCGCAGCCAACGCGTGGCTTGACGTCTCTGCAAAGGCGGGATTAAGAGGAGAAGCGCAACAAGACCCAACGCCAAGAAGGACACCGGTAAAGACGGACGGAGCTTCAGCCTACAGGTTCGACCGCTCCGGCCACAGCACAACAACAGCAACAACGAAAGCAGCCGGCGACAAGGTCAGCTAAGAACTGTAAACAATGGCCAGCAAATCCCTCAGGAGTCGAACGGTAGAGACCCACGAGGAGGACCAGGAACTACCGGCAGGGGAGCATAATCCTACCAACTAAGGTAATTCTCCGCTCGGATTAGGCAGTGCGGGTGAGACGCTCGGACCTCACAACATGCGGACCCCAGAAGTCGAGTTAGGGAAGACAGGTCAGGCTAGTGAAACAATACAGCAAAACCAGCCCAACCCCCTAGTGTGTTTAGACCGTTTAGACAGTGCTACCCAGTTGCAGCAGATGTTACAAGGTTTTTTTGCCAGCATTAAGTCAGAGTTGAGCGCCCACCAAGATAGTGTGAAGTCAGATTTGAATAGTGTGAAACTTGACCTACACTCAAATCAGGAAAAATTGATTCAGTTCAAAATAGTGTGAAAACTGACCTGCAGTCCAATCAGGAGAAAATAGAAATTTTCCAGGAGAAAGTTAGAGCCGATATCAAATCGGAAAACCAAAAGCTACTCCAAACTTTCGAGGCCCAGACACAAGGACTCCGGAATGAATTCGATAGCAAGCTGGAATCGGAGGCTAGGCGGGTGTCTCAGCTGGTTTCGCAGGTTCAGACCGAAACCACAACCGAACTTGTCGCAGTTAAGCGACAACTGAAGGACATAGGCGCTGAGTTCGATTCCAGGTTAGACCCCATAAAGAGACAGCTGCAGAGCATCAGTACGGAGTTCGACACTAGGCTAAACCACTCCAATGTCAGCACCCAGGTAGTAATAAACGGACTTGCCGATCAGATGCAAGAGCATCGATCGGAAGTCTCAATTCAAATGGCACGGCAGAAGGAGAGTTTGGAAAAATTATCACAGGCGAACACACAAGAAGTAGGTCGCCAATTGGAGCAGTTGAACGCGAAGTTGGTGGGGATAGAATCCAAATTGAGTGAAGCATCAGACAGGCCAACTTTAGCGACAGAGGCGAGTGTGGTAGTCCACAACTCCCCGTCTCCTTCTGCTGGACCAACTAGTGACCCTCCGCTAGGATCTGAAGGGACTGAAACAAGCAGTGGATTGGTCGGTGAAACAGTTAGCTGTACTCACCAGCCAACCACCTGCCACACAGTAGCTAGTAGTAGTAGCAGTGCGGGTGTCTGTGTGAGGCAGGCCACCACTACTGAAAATGTTTCACTGTCGGGTTACCTCAACAATTCGGAACTGCCTTTACCCCTCTTCGACGACGCTTCGGAAATGAACCCTGTTTTGCACCTCAAGCCATTAGACGAATTCATTCATTTTCGGAACATTCCAAAGTCACTTTGTTTGGCAATCGCGTGCCGTTCCCTGGTGGGACACTTAAGCAAACAGTGGATCGAGGCTGTAGTACACAAACTGCCCGACTACGAGGCGTTCAAGAAGGCATTTTTGGAAGTCTGGTGGTCCATAGCGAAGCAGTCTTTAGTTAAATGTACTCTATATCAGACGAAGTACGATCGACGATCCGGTTTAAGTCTAAGTGGACACTTCCTTAAACATGTGAATATGGCAGCTTATCTAGACCCAAGGCCTTCGGATGTAGACCTGATCGAGGCACTGAGGGCACACTATCCGGTGGGGGTTCAGCGCGCCATGCTCACCAACCAGCTGCAGACCATCGAACAAGCTCTAGATCTTCTTCGAAGGGTTGAGCTGATGGAGCAGTCAGAAAATTATCAGAGGACACACACACAATCCCAAAATTCCAACCCCAATCGACCAGGGAACAACCTGCATCGAAATGACCACAGAAGTCAGAACCAGACGCAGGTGCGCCAAGTGCAGTTTTCCCAGTCCCGAGGTCGATCACACGGCTATCGGAGACGAAATCGTAGGAACCACAATTCAGGGAGAGACGGAGAATCCCCAGGTGAAAGCTCCGGCCCCCTTAACCCCAACGCACCTCCATACCAGGGAAGACAAGAACAGGACAGACCTCACGACAATCATTCGGGAAACCATTAAGTGGAGTTATGGAGGACCGAATGACTCCCGTTAAGATACCTCACGTATTCCAAGGTCCACCCAACGAACCCCGAACCTCAGGCGAACCCAGTAGAGAGAGGGATTCTGATGACGAAATTAGTGACAATGACTTTGAGGAAACTACAGGCAATGTAGTATTGTTCATAAACGAGGGTAACCTAGCAAACAGTCCTCAAGTCGAAATAAAAGCAAAAGAGTGCAGGTTCACCGTCATTCTCGATTCCGGCAGTGAAGTAAACCTCCTGTCGGAACGCGCCTATGAGAAATTAATCGGGACAGGTTTAGAAATCCTCACCCTACCAGTTGAGGGAGTGGTTCTCGTAACAGCGTTCGGCAGGCGATCTAAGCGGATTTGTCGGCAGGCCCTAGTGGAATTTTCTATAGGCCAAGATGTGTTCGAGACCATCTTCCTAGTTTCACCCCAGCTGAATAATGACGCCATTTTAGGTTGTCAATTGTTGAGAGAGCATGGAGTTACCACCGACTTCAGCTCGGACATGTTCAGCTATGTCCGTGACGGCGAGACCAGAGGACGGACATTCGCTACCAGAGCCATAGTGCAAGGCGCTTGTAGAGGAGACAAGTCAACAGGTCAACGACCCAACCCTCAATCAGCTGACTATGACACAACCCCTCCCCTTTCCAGAGCAGCTGACTGCTGCAGTAGATCCCAGACCCAACCAACCGTAAGAGGCAGTGAGCCAACCCAAGGCGCTAGGCCCGGTCTTTGGATCGAACCAGGACCACTTGACCCGGAGAGGAACCAGGAGTTCCCGGATCCTGACCCAAAGAGGTGTCAGTTGAACTCCCGTGGAGAGTGTGTTCCAGCAAGTGTGGCAGCTTGTAAAGGCCGCCCCCGCAGCAGAGCTACTGCTAGCCTGGAAGCCCCACCCACTACTGAATTAGAATTGAATTCGGTAGGGATCGCCCTGCTACACGGTCAACCCATCCCAGACCCCAAAACCCCTTTCCCAGACCCCCGGTCGTTGCAAGCGGCAGACCTGCGCTCCTTAGTAGAGCAAGTGGATAGTTTGTCCACGGCTGAACAAGATGCCCTGTACCAGGTTCTACTCCGGTACAGAGAGCACCTGACAACGCGTCCTGGGAAGTGCAAACTTTTCACCTNCGGAGACGCCGACCGGCCTATAATAGGTCATTCGAGGCCGATTCCGTACGCCCTGCGGCCAGCTGTTAGAGAACAGATACAGCAGATGCTTGATGATGAGGTCATTGAGTTAAGCTCCTTCCCGATCTTTAATCCATTAACGGTAGTGAAGAAGGCAAGCGGTGACATACGCATATGCGTTGATGCACGTCGAGTGAACCAATATACTATCCCAGATCATGAGAGGACCCCACCCATGAATGAGCTCTTACAAAGATTCCATGGAGCAAAATATTTCACGTCCCTTGACCTGAGTTCAGCTTATTTACAGATCGAGCTACATGAAGACTCTAGAAAGTACACGGCATTTATGTCCGAATCCACGGTTTACCAATACAAACGAGTCCCGTATGGATTTCGGAACTCACTACCGGCGTTTATAAGGGCCATAAAAGCAACACTGGGTGGAACCGACTTGGAAAATGTGGTATCATACGTGGACGACATTTTACTTCATTCCCCTACCATGGAAGATCACATAAGACATCTTGATACCGTACTCGGTAAACTAACGAAGGCAGGCTTCACAATCAACGCTAAAAAGTGTCGCTTCTGCAAAGACGAGGTTAGGTTTCTGGGACACCGTATAGATAGGACCGGTGTATCCGCTGACCCGGACAGGGTACAGTCCATCCTCAACTATCCAGCGCCAAGGAATACTAAGCAGTTGAGACAGTTCCTTGGAACTTGTAATTTCCATAGCAGATTTATCGTAGGCTATGCAAATTACGTCGCACCCCTAACACCTCTATTGAGGCCAGGTGTGAAGTGGTCGTGGACGGATGAAGCACAGGATGCATTCCTGCGCCTGCGGCAGAGTTTTGCGCGCAGCATTCACCTAGTCCATCCACGCGATGAGGCGCCCTACTCAATTTATACAGACGCTAGCAAGCTCGGGAAAAGTGCAATACTGACCCAAGAAAGCGACTCCGGTGAGACGTTGGTAGTGTCCACCGCATCCAGAGTGCTGAGCCCCGTAGAACGGAGGTACTCCACCTGTGAACAGGAGCTGCTTGCTGTAGTCTATGCGCTTCAGAAGTTCCGAATCTATGTGATAGGTCACTCCATCACTGTGTATTCCGATAACAAAGCGTTATCGTTTCTGAAGCGGTGTAATTTGACTTCAAGCCGAATCACACGCTGGATAATGCAGCTGCAAGAATACGATCTGAAAATCGTACACATTAAGGGCAGCGATAACTTCTTTGCAGACACGCTGAGCCGCAACCCAGTTGGGTTAAGCCAAGAAAGCCGCGACCAAGTGTTGATGCCGAGAGAGTTATTCGTGGCAAAGATAGATTTGGGAGCTGACAGGACACTCATGAGAGAGTTAGGCCACCTGTCAGAACACCAACTAGGTGATCCCACTTTAAAGAAGTTGCGTGAAGAACTGGAGAGAGACCCTAGTAAGTTCAGGGACAAGTACATGGTGAGAGATCAGATCCTGTTCTGCAAGAACGACAGGACCTATTCTCATTGGAGAATAATGTTACCTCGACAACTAGAGACCCGAGTAATTCGGTATGTACATACTCTATTGGGACATCAAGGTACCGATAAATGTATGTTACAAATAGCCCACACCTTCCACCTGAAATCATTAGGAAGAAAGGTGCGAAAGTTCGTGGCACACTGCGACATCTGTCAACGTGTGAAACATCCAAATAGGTCTTATGTCTTATGACACCAACTAGGTGATCCCACTTTAAAGAAGTTGCGTGAAGAACTGGAGAGAGACCCTAGTAAGTTCAGGGACAAGTACATGGTGAGAGATCAGATCCTGTTCTGCAAGAACGACAGGACCTATTCTCATTGGAGAATAATGTTACCTCGACAACTAGAGACCCGAGTAATTCGGTATGTACATACTCTATTGGGACATCAAGGTACCGATAAATGTATGTTACAAATAGCCCACACCTTCCACCTGAAATCATTAGGAAGAAAGGTGCGAAAGTTCGTGGCACACTGC
>NW_019742976.1:6428-10358 GCF_002891405.2 Cryptotermes secundus | reverse complement strand
AATAGGTCTTATGAGATTGAAAGGATATCTCATTTACCGACCAGGCCAGGAGAGCTACTAACAGTAGACCTCTATGGACCACTTCCCACAGGTCGTGGAGGAGTTAAACATCTGTTGGTATGTTTAGAATTCTTCACCAAACACGTCACCCTGTACCCTCTGAAAGCGGCTACTACCCAGAGCTGTCTGAGGAAACTCAGGGATCACTACTTTCAAAGTGTTATTAAGCCTGAGGTAATTTTGTCGGATCATGGATCGCAATTTGCGAGTCCGACTTGGCGAAGGGCGCTGTCCGATTTGGGCATTCAGTGCCGTTACTCTCCTATTCGACACCCAGAAAGTAATCCGACCTAGCGTGTTATGCGTGAGCTCGGAAAGTACTTCCGAATCTACTGTCACGAGACACACCGGAAATGGCCGGAACTCGTGCCGTATATAGAAAACTGGTTGAACTCTTCAGTTAGCCAATCTACAGGCTACAGTCCTGTAGAATTGCTCTATGGAGATTCGAGGCCAGATATCTTTCGTAAGATACTGAAGAAAAGTGCAGACCAGTTGCCCCAGGAAGATATCTTATCTGACAAAATTTTGAAAGCCTACGCTCGAATGAAATTACGAGCCTACCGACGAAACGAAAGATGGAAGACTGGGAGGACCAAATGGCAACCTAGGCTTAACGATCTCGTGTTAGTTAGGTGCCAGCCTATGGCAGACACCGTGCAGGGATTAACATCCAAGTTCCAAAGACCGTTTGAGGGGCCATTCATTGTCCAAAGGAAAATTAACCCTTCAATTTTCGAACTGGCAGACTCCAAAGGCAAGATCAGGGGGCTCTTCAGTTTGAAGCATCTCAAACCATGCCTTAAGGAAAGTCTCGAACCCCAGACCCCCCATGAAAAGGCCGAACTGGATCCCCGAACGTAGTCCGGAAGATAAAAAGAGAAAGGAAAGAATAGTCAAACCCGATTTGAATATCGCGACAAAATTTTTGGAGGATGATTCGAAATGTAAATCTAAGAGCAAGAGTGAATCAAAGCCGAGATCCTTTTTTTTCCTCAGAATTTGTTCTCGGAAACCACAAAATGGGCAAAAAGGGAACCCCACAAGCTAGACAACACAAATGAAAGAGAGAGTGAATGGAAACCCCGTACCGTTGTACTAGCAGGAGTGAATTACAAACGTTTTGTTAGGCTAAAGTTTAAAGGGCCAGCCCTAGAACGACTCGAAGCGGTAGGCCGTTCAGTGGAAGAAAGAGTGGGAGGTAGCTCTACTCCAAGTGTATAGTGCTACAGTGCAGTGCTGTGAGAGTGAGAAGGAAAGAATGAACTGAAAGACACGAAGTGACAGTGGCACTATCAATAATTGGTGTGATAACTGAAATTTCAAATTGTAAAAACTTAGTGATTAAGAGAGAGTAGAGGAAATTAGATTATTACTTTAGGCTTAGATATTTAGCATAGTTAGATACATAGTTAAGCAAGAGGAGATCACCGGCATGCAAGCGAGTCTTGGGTTCGAATCGAGTCTCGATCGAGGCCAACCCTCGTTTGGGGAGTGTAACCGCACCATGCTGGGACCTCAGGAATGTTTTTCATTTACATTGTTAATTACAATGCACTACATGGAAACGAAATGTACTACTGTTAACAATAGATGATACAGAATTGACCCCAGCACCAGCAGACGCCAAGGACAACATCTGGTCTTTCTGAGGGACAAGCAAGCTGCAGGTCACTTGAAAACCCAGAATGGAGCAGGAAGTATCCCGCTGTGTTTTCTGGGGATTTCAATGCTTAACTTTGACGGTTCGAGTCTTTGAAAATTTGAGACTTGACAGAAACGAGTCGCAATAATTTTCGAAGGGGCGTACCGAGCGATTGTTAGCGTACCTCCATTTATTTAAGAGCTGTCAGAGGGACCGTGTTGTACTTAGGCCCAAATTAACATGGATCTGGTTAGGGATTGGCTGAATGCAAATGAAAGAAACACCCAAATTTGAGGTTCAGCCAATCAGCAAAATTTCAGAGGAGAGGAATCCAGGCGTTCCCGGAACCGTCGGGACTTCTGCCTCTCCAGAGCAGTCAGTCATCAGAAGGAAATAGCGGGAGTGATTAGCCAAAGGGAATAACCGGAGTCAGTAGTAACCTCCCGGACGTTAAATCGGTGTTGGCCCGAGTCCAGTGTACAATTCAAAGTGCTACAGCCGGGTAATAGGTAATTGTAGTGAACATCTACAATAAACGCAACAGTGTTGGTGAAGGGTGTGTTTTTCAGTGTTTTCTCTCTCCCTGTGTGAGCAAGGCCCATTAGTCGCCCTGAGACAGAATCTCGTCCTGCCGTCTGAGCAGTCGGAACCCCAAACGTCCCCCCCATCCAAATCCCCACCTTTGTTTTCCCCATTCAAAACTCGTGGATGTCATCCAAGTCCACTGGCGCCCACACAAATCCAAATTCAGAATAATCCCACTCCTTACCCTGAACCAGAAAGCAACAGGAAGCGGCGGATACAAGTGCAGCCCACAAAGGGGCGGACGTGAAGGATGGTAATAAGTGACGACCAACTCGAGAGGCTTGAAGTCTCACTGAGCGGTAACGACGACAGAAGAAGAAGAGGAGGGCGGCAAGATATGGTCCTATTTTAACTGCAGATTTTGAAGATGCATGATCACTAAAATGATGGCCATGAAGTGATAGCTTCAGTTAAATAAATAAGTAAACCCTCTGTGATAATACTGTCAGTAACAAAGTGCATTCACATTCTTAATTTTATATATATATATTTTTTTCTGGCCCTTTGTAGTGTTCTACATTGTGTTTCAGAACACTGCTTTAATTTCTAGTGATGACATAATTGTAAAAGTTGCATAAGTTACTTCACAGAATCTGTGATGAGATTTTCTGTCTTATTCAGGATCGATCCATGTAGCAAATGTAGTTGTAAGCCTCTCCAACTGCATTGCCAGTATCAATTTCAAGAGGTGAACTACAGTTCAAGAGAAAATGTGAAGCTTCTCACTGACAAGCATATGATGGGGTACCAAAAAGAAACCGAATTAATTTTTTTGTGGGCAGAGCTTTTGTAGTACTGCGTTTTGCCGCTATGAGCGCATAGAGCTAACATTCCTGAGTCAATAAGCCGACTACCGTTGCTTCAGAAGGTAAGGACTAGTTTAGGCAGAGTTTATAGTGACAACTGTTTTGTGTGATCGTCGTTTTTGCAATGGCTGATTTTCATGAACAGCGTGTGGCGGTGAAATTCTGCTTTTTGCTCGGGAAAAGTGGAACAGAAACTCTTGAAATGTTAAAAACGGCGTACAAGGACGATGCTAAGGGGAAAACTCAAGTGTTTGAGTGGTTTTCCCATTTCAAAAATGGTGAAATGTCAATTGATGACAAACCTCGTTCTGGTCGTCCTTCCACGGCCCGAACACATGAAAATGTTGAAAAAAATTCATGAAATCATTAAGGAAGATCGATGATGGACCATTGAAGAAATTGTGGAGCTGTCGGGAGTGACTTGGAGCTCAGTTCAGCGAATTTTGACAGAAGATTTGGGAATGAAAAGGGTGGCTGCGAAATTCGTGCCACGACTGCTGACTGCTGAACAAAAACAAGGTCGCGTGGAAGCATGCTGTGCTTTGAAAGAAGAGTCCCGAAATGATCAAAACTTTTTTTCAAAAATTATCACCGGTGACGAAACCTGGTGCTATGCTTACGATCCTGAATCAAAGCAACAATCAAGCCAGCGGAAGTTCGCCTCGCCCCAAGAAAGCTCGTCAGGTGAAATCAAACATGAAAATAATGCTGATTTGTTTTTTCGATGTGAGAGGAGTCGTCCATTCAGAGTTTGTTCCGCAGGGTCAGACAGTTAACCAGGCTTTCTACTTGGAAGTTTTGAAAAGATTGCGCAACAGTTTGCGGTGGAAGCGG
>NW_019742976.1:0-6349 GCF_002891405.2 Cryptotermes secundus | reverse complement strand
ACCTTTTTTTGTTTCCTCGAATGAAAAGAGACATGAAAGGAAAGCGTTTTGCTGATGTTGCTGAGGTGAAGGAAAAAACGACGGAGGCGCTGTCAAGCATCTCAAAAGATGAATTTAGACAATGTTTTGAAAAATGGAATAAAAGACTAGACAAGTGTATTAGTGTAAGTGGAGAGTACTTTGAAGGGGATTGAAGGTTAATGCTTAAAATTTGAATAAATAAGTTAAAAAAAAAAATAAGTTTGGTTTCTTTTGGGTACCCCCTCGTAAGTTATTTTTATATATATCATTTCATTAATATTAATATTGTTGCGTGTTTGCTAGGCAATGTGAGAAGAAATTGGGTGGGTTCTCGGATTTGATGGAATATTTATTTGACAGTCACTTTTAAACTCACAATTACAATTATTCTCAACTTATAACATCCTTTAGACATTTCTTCTTCAATATTACAACACTCTCGCACGGCTATTTTTGGTGGAGCATCTTCTGCTCTAATTGGATGAGAACTCTTTTGTTCTTTTGCTGAATACCAACTCTTTCCTGCTAATGTTGAATACAAACTCTTATGGTCTCTGGCCGACGTTGGACTCTCATAACGTGCACTTGGACTCAATAGGGAATACCTTGTTGAAGGGTTAATTCTGTCCACTGTTACACAATGAACACGGGAATACGTGTCTGCCTCAAAAATTCATGTATAATGGTGGAAACTCTACTGTTAGATTGCTAGCCGTTGTATAGCAATGGATGCATTCCGATTCTTAGCTGTTGTAGCGGAAACACTGGTTGTTGCCTAGGAAATCAACCATGATATCCTAATCCATTTCTGCTTTCTCGCGGCAGGCCACAATATTTTTAACAACTGAAAATTTTGCACAGACATTTAATCAACAACATGTATCTTTATATTATGGAATAACAAGTTTAAAATTATACTGATGTAGTTAGTGTCATGATTATTTGCACTTACAACCCATACATAACAGAAGGCACTTATTTCAAAATGTACAATAATTAGCTTTACACATTTTTGGTAACTATATTTGTAATCTTGTTGCATGATAAGTTTATGCTCTTAATTCAATAACCTACTCTGTTCTAATTTCATATGCATTGTTCTTTTATTTTATTCTTGATCTATTTAACAGTGCTCTCACTTGTTAAAAGACTGTATAGTACAGATATATGCATTGTTACTGCATAATTCTGACCAATTGTGCAAGAAACACTTAAATACAGTCAACTCTCGATTATCTGGGGGCGGATTAACCGGTTTGCGGCTTAACTGGGGCTACTGAGGCTTTTTTTGAGGCTTATATGTTAATATTCATTCACTTTTGTTTCACATGGTGAGTTGTAACACTATTTTCGCACTAGTGTGAACCGAGCTCTGCATTCTTTGGTCCCATTATGCTAACACAATGTTCTAGGGTAGGGGTGAAAGAATGCAAGGATTTGTGGACAGTTTCAAGGACAGATACACTGCCCCAGTTGGTCTCTTTGTATTGATCTTCAAGTGCGTTAGCAAAATGTCAGGGTGTAAAAGGAAGTGTGCTGTGTTAAGTATTCAACAGAAACTCATGTGAGCCGGGCTTTGAAATGTTAAGCAATGACGAAACCATAATTTCAGTAGGGGTGCAGCCAGAAGAGCAGGAAGAAAGTGAGAATGAGGAAGAGGTGGACAGTGCTGCTAGTAAGAAAATGTCACATGGTGCTGCTCTTAATCATTTGGAATCCTTACTAGACTATCTTGAGAGTGAAGAGAACAGTTTATTAAGTGACAAGCTAATATTACGTAGGCTTCGTACGGATATCTGGATAGGTAGGCCTATAGTATTATGAAGGTACAGTATTACATTAGTAATTACAGTATTAGTGAAAAGCATCACTACAGCAATACACATTTCTGAAACAAAGCAGACTGTAATTGCTGATCTTTAAACTCTGTTTCCAAACAAATATTCCAATGCTAGCAATGATTTCTTGTACAAAGTCACAGAATTGTAAGTACTGTACCAATAATAATCATGAGCCCGATTACATATTCTAACTGTATGGATCATGAGCCCACTGTTTATAGCTTTGTCATAAGGAAACAAAACTTACGCGGAACACATGCAGCAAAATCACTGTCACTTTCCTTCATGCACCATAATCCTGGCCCGCATACAGCTTCATGGACTGGCAGTCCCTGTCCATTGAGAACGCAATCATCACCTTCTTCTGTGGATGTTAAGCACATAAGGTTTATCGTTATTTAATGTTCAAAACTTTCATTGAAATAATATGAAAGACTTCAAGCAAGGAGGCTTACTTACGAATTCTGTAAAAGCACAACACAGGTTATGAAAAGCCATAACTCACAACAGAATCCAAGTATGTTTTATGTCCTTTGCTCCTTCCATCCCAACTGGAGCCCTGTCCAAACTACCGTCCTCTAGTATCTCAATGAATTGAGCACAACAGAGGATGTAGCATCAGCCACAGTCCGGTCAGGTGAGACAAAGATGAAATGGAAGGTAATTTCTCCATTTGTAGGATTTGAGGTTCTCACAGCAGTAGTTATAGAGAGTTCTATCTTCTGGGAGATAATGCCATGTGGTCCATTGAAAGTCAACTGACATTTTGGAGGAAAATGTTATCACCATTTTCAGGGCCGAGGAATAAGCCAAGGAAGAAACTAGGGTGAAAACAGGTGGAAAGCAGAACAAAGTGGTTTCTTGCTTGGTTTATTCATCGACCTTGAAGATGGAGGCAAAGTGTTCCTCTGAAATGTTGGTTGACTTTCAACAAACTACACAGTGTTATATCCCAGAAGTCAGAACTATTCAAGGTCTCCATACATATTCATTTCAGATGTTACAAAAGATAATGGAATGGTTGCCGAGAACAGGGGCCACCTCATAGTCCAAAAGTACACATACACGTAAGGTATACCTGGCCATGTGTTGTCTGTTCTAGGGTGAAGTTTGGTCCAGAAGTTGAATGTAGCAGTGGAGTCAGGTGTCACAGTCAACAAATGAAAGAACTGAACTCATTGTCAAGAATATCCAAGTAGACCAGCAAAGTAACAAGGCATGCCCCACACCACACACAAATATAATATTCCTCATTGATAATGGCTAAGGTAGTTAAAAATAAGAAATGGGATGTTTTGTGTACAATTTTAGATATCTCAGAGGGAGCAGGAGATGAAGCAGATCACATACACGTACATTCCACTGAACTTCATTTCAGGTACTGTTTATTGAATAAAGTTCACATGGAATTTTATTTTCTCATCACCCAGCATTATCTGGAGGAAAAGTGGCTGGGGCATGAAGCTGATCATTCACAGTTATCTTGTGTTAAGATTAAGAATCCTAATAGCACAGGGGACATCTTAACCTGTAGTATAAATTGCTAAAGAAACACACTTTTTCCACAGTTAGTTCTAATACATGTTTAAACAGATATAAGTAAAAAAAAAAAAGTAAAGCTATCCCTGTACCAGGCCGTGAAGGCCCATAGGGTTGTGAGATGTTGAGGGTCCCACACTATCTAGACAATCCGCTCAAAGATGGTGGTAAGGTTGTCAGCCTTATGTGCCGGCCATGCTTTACTCCCCAGGAAAATTATTTAATTAATTCCTGGTGCTCATTTCTGTTAGAGACTGAGTAAACCCCAGGGCCTAGTGTGGCTGGAAGGATTAGGTCAACTGAAAAAAATCCAATGACCTCATCAGGACTTGAACCCGCGACCTTCCAGCTTGTACCATAGCCCCTCAACCACTACGCTACCGCATGCCCCACAGTCAAAGAAGTAGTCTTGAAAATATTCCTTTTAAATCATCTGTACCAACTTAAGACGGCGTTTAAATTTCTCATTCCTTGTTTTCTGTATGCAGTTAACATCTTCATAATGGAACTGTGGGGATGTCTTCGATGTGTAGTCTTTGTCATTACTCCTATGACAACCCACTTCTTCGGAACAGTCTGTTGGCCCTGAAAAGGACCGTGGCTGCTGAGATGCTAGATCGGAGAGGTAGCGCGGCGCGCGCCATAAGGAGAAAGGCTAGTTACGGGAATGGCTGGTGAAAGGCTAGTCGTTGAGCGCGGTTGTAGGAGCCATGAGGCAGTGGCTACGCCAGATGCCCAGTGGGTCGGACCGTAACATGACCACCGGCGAGTCCATGCGCGGTGCCCCAGTGAGTCGGGTGTGAGAGCGCTGGAGGGCCGAGGCAGTCGTGCCTGGCGCAGCCTGCCGATGTCTCCGAAGACCGAGCGCTGGCGACGAAGCCTGCTGGCTGAAGTTGCTTGCTGTGTGGCTTGATCGTAGACTGCAGTCGGACTGAATAATTCGGCGTTGGAGTCGCTCCTTTTTATACACTGGTCGGTGGGGCGAAGCCAAACTCGAAAGTGAGGAGGAAGAATTGATTGGCTAGCACGCGTAATGACGTAGATGCGGGCTAGGAGCGATCCTAGTATAAATATGAACGTTTGAAGCAATCTGGTTGGTTAGCGCGCGTGATGGTGAAAAGTGATGTGAAGAGCGAGCGTTGCAGAAATGCGTGATGTTCCCACAGAACTATCTTTCAAACATACGAAAGCCAAAATGGATAAGACATTTTTTCACAATGCAATATAAGTAATACATATATTAATTATTTATTACATGTATATAAACCTATTTCTCTGTTCATTCATGATGAAAGAAAAATGAAAGATGATAAAAATGAACTATTTTTTAATTTATTCATTAATATTCTTTCCTTCTTTAGAGGAGCAATCTGATTTCAGAAGATTTAAAAACAAAAGGAATACTTTTCAAAGCCTATGAACGTTACAATGAACTAGGAAAGAGACAAATTTAAAATGTTTTAAGGTTATGGTAGTCCCAGTGCTTTCATATAGAAGTAAAATATGGATTCTGAGGAAGACAGACTGGAATAGAATTGAAATACCTAAGAACTGTCAAAAGTTGCACTAGGAGAGATCAATTAATAAATCAGGATAGAGGAAATGGGTTGGGTGTCTTATCTCCATATGAATATGAATATGATAGAAACAAATGGCAAATACATCTGTAAAGGATCAGTTGGTTCTACCACTATGTTCAGTACACATACCAGCAAACGAGTGATGTATACTGGCAAACTTGTCAAAAGTCTCACATCTGCTGGTACACTGCATGTTTCAACCTTGATGCTAGAACCAAGCATAACAGTACCAGCAAAGAAATTCTTGAAAGAAAACACTGTATTAAATAACACATGGGACAGTATTTTAAACATTTTGAGTGCTACGTGATGGTAAGAAAAATTACAATGGCATGAGTAGATGTGACTTCATTTGTGAAGAAATGTCTGGCAAGCAAACTTTTTTTAGACTCTTAGTCTGAATCAACATTTGTAGATTCCTCTATATATCTCTCCTAAAGGGGATGCACATGGATTGTTTACTGCCCATCCCACTTTAATCTGGACTATCCATTATATAATAACTATTAATGACAAGACAATGACAAGATTGCAGACACACGGGTGGAGAAGGACTGTGACTCTCAACACNGAAACTCTTAACACTTGTATGTATATATTGGATTGATTAAACGGAATTTACAGAACACAGGATATATATAGTGTTCAAGCGTTAGCTGGCCCCCAAGGGGCAGTTCGTGCCACTACAATTTCACTCCTTTGTAGCGGGCGGAGCCTACGGCCGTTTAGCTGGCTGGTCTGGACAGTGATGCAGTGCTGCACGCGCCGGTAGGATCGGCTAGCTCGGCCGGTTGCTGGGATCACGGAAGATGCGTATGCTGGAGACTTGCTGCTGCTGCTTCGGTTGCCTGGTCGCTGGAGGCCTGCGGCAACTAGAGCCGAAGTGAGGAGCTGATGTCTCGGACGACCGATGGCAGTGTAGAGTTGATGGCTGAGCATGCTGAGCCGGATGTGTACACTGCTCTTTTGAGTTTTGGGCTCAGCCTTTTATACCATGCTCGGTGGGCGGAGCAAAACTTGCATTTGAGGAACAGAGCGCTGATTGGCTAGTGAAAATGAGGAGCAGAAATTTGCAGTACGTGCTTGTATAAATATGAATGAAACGTCCAGCAATGCGATATTCACTAAGGAGTGAATGTTGTCTAAAAGAGTGGTGGAAACAGCGTGCTATGTGGGATGTCCCCACAATCTTCTCCTAAAGGATCTTGACCTGAAGGAAACTTCACTCAGATAAGTGTGTAACTAGTGAACAAACAGACAACAAATGTTCTGCATGGTCAGATGTTGTTAAAGGTGTAAGGAAATCTGATACATGTGTGAACTGAAGAAGCATAAGGCATGGTTTGATGAAGGATGCTCAAAATTATT
>NW_019742975.1:0-921 GCF_002891405.2 Cryptotermes secundus | reverse complement strand
AACGGTAAACGATATTAATGAACGCACAGCCCCTGAGTCTAAGGATGCGTGCATTGGCCCGAAACACAATTTCACTTGAAGACAGGGTAAATGATACTCAGAAACACTCTGTATACTCTGACTCTGCAAGATAGAAACCGTGTGAGTATCACCCATGGGAATGGCAAAAGGCACGTGGGGACTAGACGACTGTGCGTTAACTTCTAATCAATTACGTCGACCTTGGGATAAAGGCGGCTGCCTAGGTAATGCCGATAACTTAACACTGCACTCTCGCTGGATGTTCCAAACTTTATTACAGCGATAAAAAAACCTTATGGGAAGGTTGCGAAGTGGGATTACCAGACACAGAAGGCTCGGCAAGAGTCATAGGAGTGAGTGGATTGCGCGATCGGAAGCTCTGACTCTCGTCGCTTGTCAAAATATTGAGTGCGTATATGCACACGTTTTCTAGATCGACAGAGGTGGCTGGTTTATCACAAAAAACTAGCCGACTTCTTTCCCGAAGGTGGATCCCGTCGAGGATATTTCTGATCACAACTGCCTCGTCCGCATCCTGACGCAGAACAGCAGCAATTTCCTTAATGTCAGTAATATAAGCAGATAGGGGCTCGTTGGCCCTTTGGGTTTTCAAATAATCGGAACTTATCAGTGGCAACATGACACATGTACGAATAAAAAACTCAAGTATACTTTCATGATAAGCTTGGAGAGTTTCCCCACGCCGTATTGCGTCAAACGTTTTTGATGCCAGTGCCCCCTTTGTGACACTATAAAAGACTTGCAAGACGTGAAAATGGAACACTTGGAAAACCGTAAGAATGTGCCTATTCCGCACTATAACTCGCAAAAATGTGATGAACTGAGACAATTCCTATCCGTCCGTGACGGGAAGATCCTGAATCATTTGCTGTGCTGGAT
>NW_019742974.1:0-442 GCF_002891405.2 Cryptotermes secundus | reverse complement strand
TTTTCACTCTATTATTCGATATGGCATTATTTTTGGGGGTAACTCCTTGTATGCCATCAATGTCTTTCGTCTGCAAAAGAGGGCGGTGAGACTAATAACTGGTACTGGTAATAGAACCTCATGTAAAACAATATTCACTACTCTAAAAATTCTTACTCTTTCATCTTTGTATATTTATTCACTACTATCTTTTGTGGTCGATAGCATGGATCAATATTATTTTGTATCTGATATACATAACAGACACTAGACAGGTACTCAACATAAATCTATATCAACCCTCAACTCGTTTATCATTATATCAAAAAGGTTCATTATATGGGCATCAAACTATTCAATTGTCTCCCACTAAATTTGAAGCAATTATATAAAGATATTAAACGGTTTTAATTAAATTAAAAAATTCTTGAGTTGTCACCCATTTTATACTGTGGATGAATTT
>NW_019742973.1:769080-779060 GCF_002891405.2 Cryptotermes secundus | reverse complement strand
AGGAATCTCACACATCCATTTTCTCTACTGTTGGTGCAAACAGCATATTCCTCTGAAATGTTGGTACATTTCTACCAAACTGTACAGTGAAGACATTACTCCTTATCAATGATTCTAATGTCATCCCCTAAGTGAATATCAACTTGTCTCTTTAGCCATTGCTTCTCTGAATGAATGTTATGAATTTCACTGTGTTCTTGTCATTTTCAGGCCCGTTTCTATGCCCCCAGCACAATATTTATAGACGAGATTGACTCTCTGTACTGCAGAAGGGGGTCACATTCAGAACATGAAGCAACAAGAAGAGTGAAGTCAGAGCTTCTAGTTCAGATGGATGGAGTTAGTTCTAGCAGGTAAGTTAATTTTCACAGGTTAGAGATTCAGAATGGCATGGTAATGTCAGGATCCATCTGGTGTGTTATTAGTTATCTGCAATTAGTTAGTTATCATGAGATTCCTGCATGTCACTGAGCCATGTGCATATGCCTCTTCTGCCTGGGCTGCTGACCAGTTTTCAGGAATCTGTTAGGCCTTCACTGGCTGTGCATTGCATTATTGTAACTGCACATGTCAGATTCTTCTTTCCAAGAGTTAACATTTTTGCAGTGCTAGTCCGATCCCTGGCAGAGGCAACCAATTTTCCTTTGTTCTTCAGCATCTAGACTGTCCCTGGGACCCACCCAGCTTCCTGCCCAGTGGGTACTGAGGCTATTCCCCCAGGGGTGAAACTGAACACTAGTGTCAAGGTCAAGGATAGTGGACCTATACCTCCACTCCCACATACATCTTCATGGCATGGTGCTTAATTAATGAAGTACAGCGATAATTGTAATCTGATTATACCATTATCCGCTAATTAAAATATGGTGGCCAGCACAGTAGAAGGAAGGGATTACAAATTTTGTGTTCTGGACAGTGAAGGTTAGTACTTAAATGATTTATGTGATTTATTTTGTGTGAACTTCTGATGAAGATACGTACCCATGGCGTAGTGTTACTTCCTCCTCTTCTTGCTAGTTCTCTTCTTCAGCTTCGTTGAGATATCCATCATCAGTAAAGCAGTTTGTCTGTGATTTGGATGACTGAGAAGTTTGGTTTTGATTTCTGTCAGAGGCAAGAGATTTGTCTGTTCTCCATGATATCAGGATTAGCTGTGGGGATCTGTCCAGGGGATACAGGGGGCTCTTTTCTTAGGAATCAGACCAAGGCATGAGCTAATTGCTCGCCTCCATGTAGTGGCAAGGTTAAGAGTGTGTGCAGCTATATCTCCATTCCATCCTATGCCTTCATGGCATATTGCTTTATTAAGCCCAGAGACAGCTTTACCTACACTCATCTCTGTCGATTTAATTCTGTTTTCTTTCTTTACATTCCTTCCTCCATTGTTGTTTAAATTACTGGCTGGGCTTTCAGCCTTCCTCTTTAATATTATTACTGGGTGCCTACCAAATTAGTCAGTCTGACTACTTATGTGTTCTTTTCGTTTCTGTCTGCATCCTCTCCAACTCATTATTTGCCAGTCACACTACTATACAACGTGAGCCCGGGTAGCGCATTCAGTATAGTGACTGCCTATGGGCTGGACAACCAAGGGGTCAGAGTTCGAGTCCCGGTAGGATCAGAATTTTCTCTTCTACATATCATCCAGACCGGCTGTGGGGCCCACCCAGCCTCCTGTCCATTGGGTACCAGGGGCTCTTTTCCCGGGGTTAAAGTGGCAGGAGCGTGAAACTAACCACTCACTTCCAGCTAGTGCAAAGGTCAAGAAACTGGATCTATACATCCACTCCCCCATACACCTTCATGGTGTGGTGCCAATTAATTAAGCACAGGTACAACTTTACCTTACCTTTTTACTACTATACAACAGTATATAATTGGGAAACTGACTTTGTTGTTCATATACTGAGAATATATGATTACTGTACCTTCTCTACATGATCTGGTCTTGCTTTCGGATTCTATGAATGCACTAAAATTGGAATTTGGTGTTCAAATTTCAGTGAAGATCCTAGTAAGCTAGTTATGGTTTTAGCAGCAATGAATTTTCCCTGGGACATTGATAATGCATTACGGAGAAGACTGGAGAAACGGATATATATTCCTCTTCCAAATAGTGAGTACAATGAGATATTTGTTGTACAGCTAGTAGAGTTTTACAGTACTGCCAGCTTTACATACAACTCTATTTGTAGGTGATGGACGTGAGGCACTATTAAGAATTAATCTCCGAGAAATAAAACTGGATTCAGATGTAGATCTAAAGGATATTGCAAAGAACTTAGAGGGCTACTCTGGGTGTGACATCACCAATATCTGCAGGTCAGTTGCTAAACTCAGGTCAGAGAAAGAATGAACATGGGTGGTGGGAATGAAAACTGGCTGAATGTTTTTGCACCTTACTTGCATTGCACACTCCCCTCCAAGACTGCAAGAAGGGATGGTCTGCAATGGAACAAAAGCCAAAATACATGTGGTAAATAATAGTGTTGAGGAAGGAACATGGAGGGAAAGAATCTGTGTGCATTCTTTCCTTGACCTGGGTATGATGTAGGAGGTAGACAGAAGAGTAAACGTGAATTAGACCTGGGTGTGGTATTGTTATTGTGGGTTCGAGACATCACGTTCACTACTCTTAACTTTTGAGGAAAGACTGAGACTTAACACAAATTTAAGGAGAACATTAATTGTGGAATTTTATTGTTATAAAACATAATCTTTCCATTTCCACATGTCTCTCGGAAATGTTTGTTTTGTATGAATTTATTTAATTGTCAGCAGAAGATTTCACATCACTGTTCTCAGGATGTGTGACTATGTAATCTTGTTGCAGGGATGCAGCACTGATGTCAATGAGACATAAGATTGCCGGTCTTCGTTCTGACGAGATCAGACAGTTGCCGAAGGAGGCACTGGATCTCCCCATAACGGCGCAAGACTTTAAAGAAGTTCTTGCGAAGTGCAAGAAGAGCGTATCAAAAGAAGACATCAAAAAATATGAGGAGTGGATGCTTGAGTTTGGATCCAGTTGATGTTTCATTCTCAAGTGAATTATCATCTTTGCTTGCCATATTTCTAACTGACAGGCAAATTTGAAATGTCGAACATGATTGCGAAGCAAGATGAAGCAACCCGGTACTTACAACATATTTTGCATCAATGATTTTTTTTAAATATTTTCTTTTTACCACATAACATTTACTCAGCATGACAGGAAACTGTTCCTCATGTGATTCAACTTTTTTGAATCTGTCACTGATTTCTCTAAGCTCAACAAGATATTGAAGTTTCTGCTCAGGAATTTGAACAAAAATACGTTGCAGGAATATGATGGTGCAGTTTTTTTTTTTTTTTTTATAAAACCAGTTCACTTAGATAGCACGAATTGTGTCTTTTCTATTCTCTCCGCAAGTTCTTCCAGGTTTGTATCTGTTATGACCTTGTTGGTTCTAATCTCTTCTCTTGTGCCCAATATTTCTTCGTGTCTGGCTTCCGCCTTGGCCTGGTTTGCCTCCATTAAGGCCAGCAATTCGTTCTTCGCCTTTTCTTGGTCGGCTTCTGCTTTTACTTGGTTAGATTTCACGTTGGCGTCAATTCTTGCCAACATTTCCATCATCTTTTCCATGTCCATGTTGTAGCAGTAGGGCGCGTGTTAAAAGTTCGATCCCACTTCTGACACCAATGTAACGTATTGGGTGTATAACGCGACAAATAGATTCACGTAGGCCTCAAATTAAGTAGAACGTTTATTGTTCGTCCGCTTACACAATCACGAGTACAACTACTATTCACTGTGGCACCTCAACTGTCTTCTGCGACGGATGTTCCTAGACTGAAGGCTTCGTGTCGAAGCTGGGCTATTTATAACCTTGCCCGCTGTTAGGCAACGAACCCTTTGTTATAACAGTGGAAACGTCGCTTTGTTGGCTCCGCGTTTCCTACGCAATAACCCATTGTTATTGCGTTGTCTCTGTTGGGACGCTACGCGTGTTTGTCGTAACCGTGGAGATTCGATATTCTCGATACAACGGCTCACTGTTGGAATTACAGTATCGCTATTGTTACTTCTTATGCAACGGTCTGTTCTAGCTTTTCCATAGAAGTCTCTTCTGGATTCCAGACACGTTACAATATATATTGTCGCGTGTCGGGCGTATATCGCGACAAATAACTTCACGCCGTATTTGATAGAGCGAATTTTATTTCACATCCGCTCTCACAATCACCCAAATTACAGATTTACGATTACTGCTATCTGCAGTGTCACAAATAGTACACTCCAAATGCCAGAATACAACTGACTAGTTGCTGGCTAACTCGGAACTAAGGTAGCTCGAGGGCTGACTCGTAGGTAGCTCCAGGACTCGCTGACTGTCACAGTACAACTGACCGTGAATAGCCTTCGCTGCTCCTTATGTAGCCTCGATCGGACAATTGTCGTCTGGTGCCTTGTTGCTAGCCACGCTGTCCGGAAGTAACCGCTGTTACTACTTGGTGACGTCACCGCTGTTGACTCGCGTTGCCTAGAGACCAGGATGCTAGGACTCGGCTAACATCGGCTCGCTCGGCGCATCACGGCTGGCGGGGGGTGGGGGAGGGTCGTCATCCATAGCTCAGCATGTCACAATATGATAAACATTTTAAAAGGGAAATATGCAGTATAAAGAGAGATCTTCGAAAATATGATGCTTATTCATAAAACGGGCAAAATATGCATTTATATGCACCATCAAATAATGTCCAAAATTTAAGAAATGAAGTAATTCGTACATATATCCAAACGAGCATACTTTATGGTTGCAAGAAAGAAATATGCATTTGCATTAAAATCCGGTCCCTAGTCATCAACTAGAGAAGACGTGATAAGACGCAGACACCTTCTACCTCGGTGTACGGACTCGAGTCTGAATCACGAATGAAGCAAGACTGCGTCTTTTGTCTCATGTCATGGTGCTTGTCCTGACGCAGTTGATGTGCGGCCGTCGTAAGACTTTTCATGAGTTTTCTCGTCCCTCCAGGCAAATGCCAGAGTTTACCTCAAGTAAGGCCGCCACCATAGCCACCTTTGTCGTCTTATCATTCGGCGCTTTAATTACAGACTGCGTCGTTGGGTGAACCTTAAATTAGTAAATAAATAATATGCATATAGCTTAAGGGTTGGGTGGGGGCACAACTCTCGAACGTAGAAAACCACCGTGTTAGGAGATGTTACACAGGACCTGAGACCGTCTGCCAAGTTCTAAAGAAGTTGCCCATTTTGAATAAGAATTTATCACAACATTTAAATACGTCCGACTCAACCCTGTGACGTGTGATGCGCCGGTGCGGAGTCCATAACAAACCTCGTCTACAGAAAATAATAAACAGCCCCCCCCCCCATGTTTTAATATATGCACCATTCCCCATGACTGGATTGAGGTGGCTATGTGTTGTGTCGTTTGATTACTCAGCTGCTGAGTCTCTTCAATTTGAGACAACGCAAGGACGTCGCGGAATAATGCATCGCTTTGTCGGCGAAGTTTGTCTTGTCACATTCTCACGGTAGAGTGCATTGTATCTTGCTAATTAGGAGCTGAATACCATTCAAATCAGACCAAGACGAATCGTTCAGCGAAATGTACATTGCGGTCGCGTAACTCGCATAATTCAAGACGAGTTTTGAAAAATACACGCCATTCTTTTAGGATTCGCGTTATTTCAAACTTAGCGCAGAAGTGAGACTTCACTTTGTCATGTGGTCAGCGCAACGGATTCCCACGGCTGTTAATCTCGGTTTTCAACACCGGAGCCGCTACTTTTCCACTCACGTAGCCCCTCAGTTATCCTCACAAGGCTGAGTGGACCCCGTTCCAGACCCACTACTTCTCAGAAAAACTGGTAGCGCCGGGAATCGAACCCGGGACCTCTGGACCTGTAGCCAGGAACTCTGGCCACTAGACCACAGGCGGGTAAACTGTGACCACACTGTTGTGTATCTCGTTCGTAGCGACGTAAGGGTTATAAAACATTCGGCGCGAAAATTTATGGTTATGTTCGTTAATGTGAAAGAGCGGATATGAAATTCCACATGAACTTCCCTTCGGCCCCGCTTATTTCCTCTCTCATAAGTCCAGATATTCTGCCTGGCACGCTCTTCCCACACGCCGTTAATGTGCGTTCTTCCTATCTTGAGAGATAACCAAGTTTTACACCCATACACGAAGCTTGAGCCATTGGAGCGTCACTAATATCGCCTGGCGTCCGTCACCGCCTCTAGCCCGTGTTGCTGGAGGCTGTTTATACTCTGAACTGCTTCTATTTCTGAACCGCTACGGGAGCGTCACCATGGAAACCTTTGAGAGAGCTCTTACGGAAACAGATTTGTGTAGCATTTGTGCAGAAGGCCGTCATGCAGGCTAACGTTACACCTGGCCAGTGAAACTTGATGCGAAAGTTACGTCACCGACGGTCACTCAAGTACCTTAAGTGGTAATATCATGACCCCTATAATATGTGGGTTAAAGGCATCTGCCTAACTTTCAGTCCCGTACAGCGATTGTTTTCCTGAACATTTACGGACTGATCTTTGTAACTGAAATGCAGTGGTTCATGGGAGATGAGAACGATTTCCCTCCCCCCACTAGTTGACTTTTTAAGGAAAGAAAGCCGTAATGCACTATGAGATCGTCATGCCCTCTCTGTTTTGTTTCAATGCTCGACCAGTTTACTGATTCGCGCCGATCACAGTGGCCGCCCTGCCTAAGGCATGGATGTCTGTTCTGTGTGCGTTTATTCTGTGTCTAGGTAGCGGCCTTGCGACGGGCTGGTAACGCGTCCAAGGAGCCCTACCGACTGTATATCATCAAGAAATTGAAAAAAAGAATGGCCAAGGCCCATCAAAGGGCTGTAGAGCCATAATAATTGCCGATTCTAACGTATACAGCGTCAGTGGTCATCATACCTACATTCATTGTTAAATAGTAATAAACTGTCACTGTTAGTCTATCCGCTCTCTGGTTTTGTTTATATATGGTAACTTGGGTGTAACTTCCGTTGATGGAATAGTTTAAATGAAGGAACAAGATTCAAGCGCAGGTATTTTTCTCTTAAACGCGAAAGTTATTCAGAGTGTAAGTGGCAGTGTTCCAGAGTGAGATTTGTTTTTGGTGTGGGAACTATTAAGGGTGTACAAATAGGGCTGGGCAGTTATTTGCCAGCTCTACGGGCAACAACACGTCTTCGTTGGCATGACATTTAATGTTTAATTCATTTGACCAATTTGTACATGAAGGAAATTAATGACGCGTGATAAGAGTTCAGAATTACTTACTCACGGAGCAGAGTATGTTCCAAACGACGTCCGTAAACATTATTTTAATATTATAATTAATTAGTTTACATTTATTGGATCTCATCTCTAACAGAAATGAGTACCGGGAATAAAATAATTTTCCTGGGGAGTAAAGCGCGGTCGGCGCTTAAGGCTGACAACCTTACCGCCATCTTTGAGCCAGTTGTCTAGATAATGTCGGACCCTCAACGTCTCACAACCCTATGGGCCTTCACGGCCTGTTACAGGGATAGTGTAAGTATGCAAGTATGCAGAGGAAAGCGGTTCTCGTTGCGATCTCTGTGTTGCTGTTGTCTCAAAGAGTTCTCTGCGTTCCTCTGCCATTTCTTATTCCACCAGGTGCTCCATGTGAGCAGGGACTTGCTGCGGGCTGGACGGCCGAGGGGTCGGAGTTCGAGTCCCCAATAGGCCCACACAGCCTCCTGTCCAGTGGATACCGGCGATACAGAGGCTAAGGCGTGAAGCGACCCACACACCTTCAAGCAGTGCCGAGGTCAAGGGTACGTGGATCTATACATCCACTCCCCCAAACCTCTTCATGGCGTAGTGCGTAATTAGTTAAGCACAGGGATTACTTCAACCAACTGCTTCATATTCACTTATCATCCGACGCTGAGGTGTGGGGATGTTCCGTAGGTTCGTCTCGTTCATGGAGCTGAGCTCTTCTTGAGGAGAAGCCAAATCCTGAGGTGTGGGGATGTTCCGTAGGTTTGTCTCGTTCATGGAGCTGAGCTCTTCTTGAGGAGAAGCCAAATCTTCAGCTACTCAAGGATCTCCTAGCATTTTATGGAACCCGAGGGTTCATTTCCGTGTTCACAAAAGCCCTCCACTGGTCGTTATCCTGAGCCATATCAATCCGATAAATACCATCCAACCATCTCTCTCTCTCTCTCTCTCTCTAAGATCCATTTTAATATTGTGGGCCTAGTGTACGCGATAAAGGCTGGGAATGTATGAACCAGCACGGTGGCTTGTCGCTGTGTGTGTCCGTGAGATCTGGTTTCGGTCGAGACTCCGGCCATGTCTGGATCACTGTGCAGCTTAAGAAAGCGGCTCCAGTCCTCGCCCTCATTTTCTTTTAATTACACGAGAAAACTTGTCTGCAGGTGGAATTCTGTCACCAGACTTTTCGTACTGCAGGAAGCGGTTCATAAATGCCACAACAGGCGTAAATGAAATTTACTGCATACTCTTGAAATATTGCCTTTCCTTTGCTTGTCCGGCGTGTCCTTCGGATGCAGTATGTTCCTCCTAAACGTCAGTAAAATTCAGAGCGTCACGTCTCAGAAGACTTTTCCATGGTTGCCGCTCCCAAACCCCCAGATCCATCACAACATTATCCTCCCATCTCTGCATTGCAGGATGTTTCGCTCCATATGGAAGCAGTATTGCCACTGTTAGTTTTTGACGTCGGATGACAGGATATGTAAACAAAAAATTTAAATGTTCCCTGTGGTTAATAGAAACCGCCTCTGTGATCTAGTGGTCAGAGTCCCTGGCTGCAGATTCAGAGGTCCGGGTTCGATTCCCGGCGCTACCAGATTTTCTGAGAAATAGTGGTTCTGGAACGGGGTCCACTCAGCCTCGTGAGGATAATAGAGGAGCTATTTCAAGGAAATAGCGGTTCGGGGGTAGAAAACCGAAATTAACGGCCGAGGGAATTCGTTGCGCCGACCACGCGACACCCTCTGTCCGCGAAAGTTGGCACTAACTTCGCCGACAAGCGGCTGTTGCTGGGTCGGTATAGTTCCCTTGCGGACTAAAACCACGGAGTTTGTTGGGGTTCAGAGAATACCGTGCCATGGGGGAGTGAAGGTATATCTCCACCAGTCTTGACTTCGGCGCTAGATGGAGGTGCCTGGTTAGCTTCGCGTCCTTACTGCTTTACTCCCAGGGAAAGAGCCCCCGGTACCCATTATACAGGGGATTGGGTGTGCCCCAAAGCCGGTGTGGACCACGGGAATTGAACCCCAGCCGTCCGACCTGTAGCAACCGAGCTAACCCGACTCGACGGAGTATGTAAGAATGAGGAATTAGACGAGCGCGAAGGCTGTTCTGGGTAGACCTAGCACGTGCTGAACGCCAGACGCGGTGGCACTCATTGCCAGGACGTGCGTGGACACGTAAGCTAACAGCAGAAATTAAATGCCTGGAATGTTCTGTACAGTTCGGTTCAGAATCTTTTGTCTTCGCGTCTCCTTTCTTAAAATATCTTCTGCCTTGATGGACCAAGCTCTCTGGCCTGTTCCCATTCAGAATTTATTCTGAAATTATGCATCTTATAAATAGACCTTTGGTAGGACACCATGCACGGGGGATCATTCTGGCTCAAGGTTACTACTACACGAACACAGTAAATAAATGAAGACATTCATGCCACGAGTGGAATTCGAACCCACGATTCCATTGTTTTATCGAAGACATTTCTTGCCTGAAACTGTGTGGTCACTGTGATCGGCCATCGAAAGCTTAAAAGTTTAAAATTAACAAAGCTATAATTTTCTTCTTTGTTTTGTATGGCTGTGCAACTTGTCTGTCATGATGGAAGTGAGCGATTTTTTTCCTTATGTGTAAAGATTTAATTGTAACTCGCGTCACATCTTCGCTCTTAAGCGGTTGGGGGAAAAAAAATGCTGTGGCTAAGAACTCC
>NW_019742973.1:763121-769070 GCF_002891405.2 Cryptotermes secundus | reverse complement strand
GGGGGGGGGGGGGATGTATAATGTATCCTCCACAGAAAGTGGTGTGGGCATAGCGCTCCGCACTAATCAGTCCACTTTGGCCTGTGTCAACCAATCCCGAGGACTTGTCTCCGTGGAGGGTCATACAGTGCGTTCATTTGAGGAGGAAACTTCGCAACACCACTGTTTACGCGGGTTATTTCATTCTGCAGAGCTTCAGTGGTGCGAGGATTATTCTTGTACTTTTCCCTTCAGGTTTCCTCAAAGATAAAAATCACAAAAACAGATCTGATGATCTGGGAGGCCACAGTCCCTGCTGACTGTTCTGTCTTTAGACACTTCCCGTATTGCGAACATGGCTGCATTATCCACATGTGCTGTAGTGGTCTTGCTCAAAGTACCCATATTGTCTTAAGCATTAACGTAGAGGTCAGGGTTCACGGTTTCGTGGAAGAATGAGGGGCCAATGATTCGCGGTGGACTTGCAGCACACCACACCCCCACCTTTTCACTATGTAATGGCACTTGCTGTATAGCGTGAGGATTTTCATTGCTCTATATTCTTACATTTTGTGCCTTGACATGACTACTAACATGAAACCACGCCTCATCAGTCATGAACAGAAGCTGTGGATCCACGATTCCATTGTGCACATTTTGCAGCAGCCAGTTGCAAAAACGAATTCTTTCTGCATAATCTGGTTGTTTCAGATTATGGGTGAAATTTGATTAATTTTGTGGCTGTGAAAGCAGATCCTAGCGAAACAACGATTTTAGAGGACTCTCCTGTAGTCGTGCCTCAATATCGTGAACTCTTTCCTTCAGTCAGCACAATCCTCTCCGATTGCTTCTTTATATCACACACTGAACCTGTGGCCTGCCACTTTTTCACAAGCTTGGATACACTTGACTCTGTGGGAACTGGCGAGTCAGGATACATTTTCTGTAAGTCTTTCCTTGCAAAAGTTTCAACAATAAACACGTTGTTCAGCAGTGAACTTCATTCCAGTATAAATGTTACAAGAACACGCAACCCGACCCCGCGCGTTTATCAGCGCTGTTATCGGCTGGTACAGCAGCAATCAGTGAGGAATGTTGGGTCGGACCAGCGGTGTTGCGAAGTTTCGTCCATAACTGAACGCACTGCGTCCACGAGTGTGTATGATCTCCGCATGACTGAAGGGAAGCGCAATGACGCAGTGGTGATCGTGGTGATATACGGTGCCAACACGCAACGTCATTATCAAGTATTTGCTTTCGATGGTTGACTTTGTAAAATTTCACACTCAGAATGAGCTCCGTGTTAGAGACTCCCACGCTGTTCTGATGGCGCATTCCGAGAAGTCTATGTCAAACCGCAAGATAAGACCAGGCCACCAGAGAGGTATTCACTCTTCTGGTCAGGGCCAGGAGCAACACTGGCGAACCAAGAAACACGTAGGAGTTTTTTTAGTTCATGGAAATTTTATGTGCTGCACAATTTCTCATATCGTGACCGTTAATTGACAGTGATATTATGCAACAATGTAAATTAAACTGCAGAAAGATTATGACACCAATGACTGTGGCAGGAAATATGTTATTGTTTGTTACAGCGTTTTGAGGAAGTTTGTCGGTTTAATCCCCCCTGTACCGAGTTGGGACAGGTTTTCTCGTCGTCGGGGTGGCGTGTAGGCTTGCGCCGGCCTTGGTTGTGGATTATAGCACGTGGTGGATGGTAACCACGTTTGGGCAAGGGCATACAATTTCCATCTTCATAGCACTGCAAAAAGTGTGCTGTTTCTTAATCCGGAAGACAGAAATATGAAGGAATATAATCGTATGATGAGACGATATGACGTCCATTCTTGCAACCATGACAACCAAGAGTGGAACTGAGAGTTGAAAAGACCGGTTGTTACGACTGGTCAGCTTTAATCGTGCCCAGAAATGTATGGCGTGAAACCGGGAGGACCAATCAATACAGTGGGATGTACAACAGGTGGTAAACCCCGAACTGGGTCTCACTTATGACGCAGTAGGTAAAATGGGCATGTAGTGGGGAAGTCAGGTCTGAATGTTTCAGCGTCACAACCTAATGAATATCGCGTAATTGGATGTTGATGTTGAGTCCTTCAGTAAAATGTTGGTGGGACGTTTGAAATGCAGGTTGTGTAGGCGCATTTCATTGAGACCTTGACAAGTAAACTGAATAGGGAGACGTAACATTGCTGGTTAGAGGTTCACACTGCAGTGACGGAAAATTGCCTACAGAAATGTGACTCCGTGTTGTCCGGTTTCTTTCGGAGAAACGTCGTAAATTCCAGGTTCAAAGTGTTTCATTCTTGACTTATTCTTGAACACTGACGGAGGCAGTGTGTTCCTCCGAAAGATTTGTGTTCTTATACCGGACTACACGGCGTATCATTCCAGAAGATGGTATTGTTCAGACTCAAATTTATTCATTTGTCTTTTATTTTACGACGCTGACAGTAGCTGGACCCGTATAGCGTCAAATGGTACAACAATTGCCGAATAATGAATTAATAATAATATGGGACGAAGAAGTTGTGGCATGATTACAGGTACCATCCCGGAATTTGCCTGGAAGGATTGGGAAGTCCACACCCTCAGGCAAAATGGTCAGTCTCCGGGTCGACATTTGAACCCAGGACCACACGAATACGAAGCATGCGGGCAGCCACTGAACTGTGACGTTTGGTTACTGTATAGGAATGGATGTAACTGGCTCATGATTATGCTCTGCCGACAGAAGTAATGAATGTAGGATTTGAACGTTTTCACAGCGCCAGTTATGGAGTTACATCTTCTGGATGTAACACCGTGTGCTCCGTTGATAGTAAAGCGACGTTCGGAGACACAATATTCCTCGCAAGTGTCAGTTAGTTGACTTTCAACAGTCTGCACGGCATTATATCCTAGAAGACTTCCAGTGTGTTCGTGAGAAGTTTGGTCTCACATGAAGGAGAGAACAGAGATTAAGGGCTTTTGAGAGCAACGCTGAGGAGAGACTGTGGAAAGGGGATGAGGAAGATTGCATAAAGAGGAGCTTCGTAGTTTGTTCTCTTCGCAGACTATTATTAGGATGATTAAATCTGGGAGAGTGGAGCGACCAGGACATGTAGAATGCATGGGAGACTTCAGAAAGTTTTTTTATCGAAAGACTTGAAGGGAAGAGATTACTTGGGAGGCATACGCGCCGATTTGAGGATAATATTAATACGATTAGTGTGAGGATGTGGATAAGAATGATCTATCCGGAGATTCCACTAGTGGTGAACTCTTGTTGAAACTTAGGGATCCACAAAATACTACGAATTTCTTGAAGAGTTTGGCCACTGTTAGCATCTCAGTGACATCTGTTCTCCTTGGAGTTACTAAAGAATCCGCAGTATGATTTTACCCGTCGACGTACGAACTAATACGCATTACCCTAGACCTACTTCAATTTGGCATACTTTCACTCGAAATATCTCGGACAGGGTCAGTGTAGGGTGAAGCCCCACACACCTGCTGTTGCGTGGAGTCGGCGTAGCGCACATAGTATGGATCCCGAGGTTAGATCCCAGGCAGGGGCAAGATTTTTCACTGCTACACAGCTTCGAGGTCACCCAGCCTCGTGTACTGTGTTGTAAAGCGGCCGGTTTTTGAAGCTGACCACTCACCTCCATCTAGTGCCTAGGTCAAGAGTGGTGGAGCTATAACCCCACTGCTCCTTACGTTTTCATGGCATGGTGTGTGCAAGATTTTTTGTTTTGTAGCATGCGTATGATTTTGAAGACCCAGAAGGGGATGATGTGGAAATCATACCTTGCCCAAAGAAGGGCCCTGTGTCGGCACTGAAATGTCAGGTGTGGCGATTTTGTTTCGAAATTTATGTTGAAAGTGGGATAGTAACTCATGGCGATATGATGTACGCCGCCATAAGATAGTGACGCATTCTTAACGTTTTAGATCGTGGTGGTTTATGGTCAGCGCAACTGATCCCCACGGCCGTTAATCCCGGTTTTCTAGACCGGAGCCGCTATTTCCTTGAAATAGCTTATCAGTTATCCTCACGAACTTGAGTGGACCCCGTTCCACACTCATTACTTCTCAGAAAATCTGGTAGCCCCTTGAATCGAACCCGGACCTCTGGATCTGTAACCAGGAACTCTAACCACTAGACCACAGAGACGGTCTCTTCGCTGACAAGCGGCGGTCCCTCGGTCGGTATAGTTCGCTTGCGGACTAAAGCCACTTTTTTTTTAATTGAACGATGATGTCAGTATCCTGTAAGGCTGTTGTGAACACGGTAATGAACGTTTGGGTTCCATAAAATGTTGGGAAATCCTTGAGTGGCTCAGCGACCGGCGGCTTCTCAAGAAGGGCTCAGCTCCATGAAGTTAGTCCGTATCCCAAACTGTATACCGCCGATTGGTAGGAAGTGTGAAAAATTAGAAGGGATACAGGAGGCGGTCGTGATCAAATTTGAGGCGTTTTCTCCGTAACATTTGCCTGGAGGGACAGGAAAATTATTCGTTGGGCCAGCGTGAACGGTCCATTTCATCCGCTTTGCGACTATAACATTTCGTCTGTGGCAAACGGGGTCCGGTTTACAATGTATTTCCAGGAACGCGGACGCGCCTGGTGACGAGATACCACTATTTACACCGGTGACGTACTTCGGCCACCAAAGCGAAGTAAGTGACGCGTTAGTCGTGACTGCCCTTCCCACGTTCGGTACTCGTCTGAACTATTAGTTAATTCTTGCAATTCTCAGTTCGTAGTGCTTGCCCGTGCCGCATCACCCTGACCAGGGAGCGGATTGTGACATCCTGTCGCCTGCCTCTACAGACCGGTATCTATCCTGTTGGTTTGCAGCCCAAAACTGTTCGTGTCCTCCCCAGCTCTCAGCATCCTCATTCGTTTGATCGCTGTCGCATGCAGATTGCGGTATTCTTACGCATTTGCCCCCCCCCCACCCAGAATGGACTTCCAGTTTGATACCCGTAGCAGAAGTGATTAACTATTTCGTAATGTCCTCTACTTTACTGTACATATCATTCTCTTTGGATGGGCACGCGGTAACGTAGTTGGTTGAGGCCCTACGCTACAAGCCGGAAGGTCGCGGGTTCAAGTCCCGATTAAGTCATAGGACTTTTTCCAGTTTGCCTAATCCTTCCAGCCGCACTATGGCCCTGGGGTCAACTCAGCCTCTAACAGAAATTAGTACCAGGAATGTTCTTGGGGGTAAAGGGTGGCCGGCGCGTAAGGCTGACAGCCTCACCGTCATCTGTGAGGCGATTATCTAGAGAAAATTTGGGAGCCTCAACGTCTCACAACGCTATGGGCCTCCACGGCCTGTTAGGGATACTTTTACTAGCCTGGTAAATGTTGACAGATGTTCGTGGAAACCTGCTACTGCAGGCTACCCTGAAGATGGAGGCGATACTTTCCTCTGAAACGTCGGTTAACACAATATCTTCACGGCGCCACATCCTAGAAGACTCCTGTCTTCAAAACGAGTCCTGTCTTATGTCTTCCGGGACGTAACGCCGTGTAGCCCGCAGCAGAGCTGTGTTGGCTACGAGCTTCACACATGATTTCTTGCTTGGCTTATTCTTCGACCCTGAAAACAAGGGCGACATATCCCTCCATTGGGTCGGTTTTGGCTTTCAACAGACTACACGGCGTTATATCCCAGAAGTCTCAGTGCATGTAGCGTCGCTACAGCAACTGAAAATATGCGCATCTTTCGCTAGATGCTGTTTTTAAAAGCACCGAGCTTCGGATGGTTGATATATGTTGTTCATGTTGCTGAATGCATGCTCACACTCTGCAGTTGAAATAATAATAGTATTTGCAGCTGCAATCAACGGCTTTAGTTCATCAGGATACATGTCCTCACCATTCATTATATTCATGTAATATTCATGGAATCCATGAACTGAAGTTTTCTTACACACCATAAATGACTCAGCGAGTTCC
>NW_019742973.1:751464-760542 GCF_002891405.2 Cryptotermes secundus | reverse complement strand
CACACAACAGTTCTGCAGTATAAAATCTTTCCTGTTTGTAACACTTGGGCTTGTTAGCAGAAACCCCATGCCATAGAAGTGTGCTGACCATAAGCCTATATTTCTATCTTCACAAGTTTCTCAGCTTATTCGGGGTATTTGGCGGAAGTTGATACAAAGGAAAATTGCCTGCCCCCTACTTTCTTTGAAAAACCCTTATTGCTGCCAAACAAGCGTCTTCCATTTACTGGATCTGACGATTGTGAACAGTTTCATCCTGCTATCATCCTGCGGTGCGAAACTGTCACATAGGGACTTTCGTCTTACCCTTATGCGCAACATGCTGGAACATGCTGTAATGTGTCGCTCCCAACCACAACGCCCATTAGGTCGACCTCCTGCTCTGTCATCCACAATATTTCGTCTAGAGGAGGCCAATCGACATCACTGGCCGACCTCTTGTGCCATGAGAATGAAATGCCGTGTTTGTTCTGCACGTGGAAAGAGGAAACGTGTTCAGACGAAGTGCGCGAAATGTGATGTGGGACTACATTCTCGGGTGCTTCAAACCGTACCACACGAAAGCAAAATTTAGTTAGACGACGCAGGGGAGTAGCCTGTACAACCATGAAACAGATAACAACAACAACAACAAAAAAGGTGTAAGATTTGAGGCTTTCACGGCTGTGACTATGAAGAAAGCAGTCTTGGCACCGTGTATATGTGGTGTTAACACCACATATACACGGTGCCAAATCCCAGAAGACTGCTTTCTTCAACAAAAAAAAAGGTATTGTACATTGCATTTACTGCCAAAGAAGTAACGGGATGCCTTTAAGCCATTTAGAAAAGAACCGGGATGCCATCCCTCCGCATCCCGCCCCACCTCAAGCCCTGGGTATTACCCTTCCTTTCTTTGCATGTTCTTCTTCAGTCGGACTCTTTTTTTTCACATACGCAGAATATTCCCTGCCTCATACATTCCAGGAATTACGGTAGGGAACATATTACATGGACGCCACGAACTCGGGCAGTGTGATAGGGATCGATTTCTGGCAAGGACGCTTTTCTCTTCGCCACCGCGTGCACCCCTCTGGCGTCTCTTCAGCTTCCCAGCTGATGCGTACAGTGGGGTGTGTTTCTCCGGAGGAAGACCGGGGCTTGGTGGGGCCGCACCTCATTCCAACGTAGGATGGGACCTACAGCTCACCACTCCTCCACTCCCTTATATGTCTTCATGACGTGATACTGAATTGTACCAGCACAACTTCATATTTAAACTAACTGCATGTTAAAAAAGATTTCGTTTCATTTGTGGCGATGTCACATTAATTTAACTTTTATTCCCCTAACCACATTATGTGAGGGATCAGCTCCTACACCACAGTAAACACTGAGTCTAAGACGAGTAGTTATCTTCTGTGTGACGCTGTGTAGTCTGACAGAAGATGACCGACATTTCGGACGAAAGTGCTGCCCCTATCATCAGGGTCGAAGAGTAAGCCGAGAGAGGGCGGTAGGTCCTTCCGAAACGTCTGTTAACTCCTAGACTACGCGGCGTCGCATCCCGGACGGCCAAAAAGGTAAAGCTGTCCCTGTGCTTAATCAGTTAAGCACTGTGACATGTATATTTGGGGGTGAAGGTACAGTTGCACTATTCTTCACGTCGGCACTAGATGGAGGTGGTTAACTTCACGACCCGGCAGCTTTACCCCTCGTGGAAAGAGCCAGCGGTACCATTGCATTGGAGGCTGGGTGGGCCTCAGGACCGGCCTGGAAGCTGTGGAGAAGACAAAAATCTTGCTTCTACCGGGAGTCAAAACCCGACCGCCCAGCCCATAGCTATATCCCAGGGGTCAGCGCGCTCTTCATAATTACCCCACCACCATTACAAAGACCAACCGCTTAACGCTGTTTGTGAAGATAATTTGAAACAAATACAATCTGCGCCAAATACAGTTTTGTTTTAATCTGGAGACACGTGGTACATATTGTTACCACTATGACTTGGAAGCGCAATCCTGGTTCCGTTGTAGACGTTCTGGACAGCCAAAGCGCCCCCTCCTCAACCCACCGAAAGACAAGAGAAGCGCCAGCATTATGAATCGTCCCAGCCACTTATTGCAGCAAGAGGCGAACTGGGACCCACGGCCTGCGAGGCTGCAGCAACATTAACAGTATCCAGAATCAAATTTGGGCTGCCTGAAGTCGGAAAAGTAACGTTAAAAAAACCAGGATTCTTCCGTTGAGGGGGGAAGCCTGAAAATTTACTCATAAACTTAGCCTCTAGTCTTCTAGTTGTGACGCCGTGCAGTTCGGAGAGCGCAAGGCGTGTCGGAGGAACATATAGCCTCCATCTTCAGGGTGAGAATTAAATCGAGCAAGAAGCCAGCATCAGGAGGCGGCAACGTCCTTCAGAACTACACGCCAGTACTTCCCCGGTTATCAGAAACTTAAACCCAACGTTTACATTAAACTGTATAGGGCTATCTTTATTCAGGGATGCCCGGACAGTTCAGTTGGTATAACGACAGGCTTTGGACTGGACGGCTGGGGTTCGATTCCCCGCATGGACAATAACATTTTCTGTGCTGCACAGCGTCCACTCCGGTTCTGGGGCTCACAGAGTGGGTGCACTGACTCTTTGCCTGGGGGTTGCGAGGCCGCCACGTGAAACCGACCACTCATCCCTCTAGCGGCGACGTCACGAATTGTGGAGCAATACCTCCGCTCCCCCAGTATGGTGTGGTGCTTAATTAAGCACAGGGACAACTTCACCGTTTACACAGTTGTTTTAATACGTAGTTTTATATTAATATTGGGCATATTTCCTTCCTTACTAAATTCGGATCCTTTTCCTTTAAATCGGAAAGTAGAGAGGAGAGCAGATGCCTGCGTACATGAAGGGATCCCCTCTCTGACGCTTGGATTCTACACACGGCCCCCCCCCCCCCTTTCCCATGGTACCTACACCCTATTTCCCGTAATAACACAGAACGCTCGAGAAAGCGTGTCGCTCTGTCGGCTCAGTTTCTGCAGCTGCTTGTTCACGAACTCGAGGATGCCGTCTGGAGAGGACCAAACTGATAACGGTACAGTTACGGAGAGGTCGGTCAGAGACTGGTAACGGCGGTTTGATTCCCGGCGTCCAGGGGGCACACCCAGCCTTCTAAGGATCAGCTGTAGAGTTTGCAGCTAGCCCAAAACGCCACCATCTGGTGCCGAGATTCGGAATCGGGGGCCATTTTTCTACAAGACTCTCCACGCACCACCTGCTAAAAGATTATAGATCCTGCATTTCGTCTGTATGAACTAAAATCTGAACAGCACTAATCGAGTGTTTTCTGTGAAGTAGGGACTGCATTTTTAAATATAGAAATATACAGAAATCCCACGCAAAATAAAAATCTTTAAGGTATATCCAGTATCCTACCCGCCATTTTAATCTAGTACGTCCACAATACAGGAGTCTGTATAGCGACTGGCTACGGGCTCGACGACCGAGGCGTCCGAGTTTGAGTCCCGGTAGGGTCAAGAATTTTCTCCACGTCGTTCAGACCGGCTCTGGGGTTCACCCAACCTCCTATCAGATGGGTACCGGGGTAAAGCGGTCGGGGCGTGAAGCTGACCACTCACCCCCAACTGTTGCCGAGGTCGAGAAAATGTAGATCTACACATGAACTCCCCCATACGCCTTCATAACGTAGTGCCTAATTAGTTAAGCACAGGGACAACTTTACCTTTACTTCATACAATCCAGCAAAGCAGGTCGAGGCACACATAGTTATTCCTCCATAACGCTTTCCACGCTCCTTTCATTTTTAATTTAACCGAGCACCTTTCTGTCACCTGCACTGCCATGGCCAACAGCTGAAGTGATATCAGCGGGCGCGCTATTCACCACTGACCATAATCTCATCCTACAGTATAAAGGGCAGTGCTTCGTATCTCGCGCCGAGCGTGCAAACGACCGTGATTTACTAGCAAAAAATCTACATCAGAAGTTAGCCGAGTGCCACGTACGGATGTGACGATTTGCGATGCCGGAAACTGCTGTAATCAGGCCTAAGCAACTGATGTTACCAAACTGTATGTAAACCATGACAACGAACTAATAGAAGAGCTATACACCAACGGTCCAGTGACAAGAAGACTGAACAGAACATGGCCTCAAGACATTATCAATCAATGAAATAGACTACATGTAGGAGAAGCATCACTGGATGTTTCCCTTGCAAGCTAACCACCTACAGCACATTTACTTAATACTCTGCAATGGTGTAGATTGTGAAGAAGCATAATAATAATAATAATAATAAAAAAACAACTGACGTATAGTGTGGCGATTGCCGATTATCACGAGGGTACAAATTCCCGCCGGCATGATGTCATAACCCAGAAAACAAAACACATGCGATAACATAAACGTGACTCCAAGACCCCAGCATACTGGGACCTCCGGTATCAGCTGACTGGAATGTTTGCTGTGCATTACTTGGCACTGGCTGTCGCAACGAAACAATTTTGGTAGCTCAGCACGTCGCCATGTCACAACCCAGTCACTATTTAAGACTATTTTTACTGATCGATATAGAGTATTAAGGTATGACGGTATAGCAACAGGTTATATGGGTTGGAGGCCCGGAGTTCGATTCCCGGCAGGAAGAATAAATTTTGCTGTACTCAGTATCATCAAGCCTGGTTCTGAGGCGCACCCAGTTTCCTGCCCAGTGAGCCCCGCAGTCTCTTTCCCTCTGGGTAAAGCGGCCGACGCGTGAAGCTGACCACTCACCTCCGTTCAGCGGTGAGGTCATGAATTATGGAGCTATACCTTCGCCGGTGTTGTGCTTAATTAAGCACAGGGTTAACTTTACCGTTTACACAGAGTATTCATGACATGACTTTTCTAAAGATACATACTTTTTATATTAAAACTGGGCATATTCCCTTCAATTTTTATATCCCAGAGTAAGATCTGTCTTCTCCATGGTTAGGTTTAGCCACTGAAATTCTCTGTTCCCCTTCTTCGTTTAGGAGTCCGTACAGCTCAGCCGGTATGGCTTCGGGTTGGGTGGCCCGCGTTCGATTCCCGATATGGGCAGAATTCTCCATGGCGTCCAGACCGGCCCTGGAGTCCGCCCAGGCTCCTATTCAACGGGTACAGGAGGAAGGCGATTTTCCCGGGGGTAAAGCGGGCGGGGTGTGAAACTGACCGCTCACCTCTGACTAGTACCGAGGTCAAGAATGGTGGAGTTATACCTCCATTTCCCCTACGCCTCCATGACACAGTGCACATGTTACCCTTGTATGTGGACACGAATATTATAACCTCTATAACAGCTGGTCATGTTGTTCGAATGGACCAGCAACGACCAGCGAAAAGAATTCTTAATGTCAGAGCAGAAGGCAGAAGAAAATGTGAGCCCGAACTGAGATGGGAATGTGGAGTGACCGGCGATGTCACTGCTCTGTCGAAAAGAGACTGTTTAAACATGACCGGGAACAGACAGATCTGTCAGAATCACGCAACGAAGGCTGTGGCTAAAAAAGGACTGCTTTTACGAAGTTAGTAATGACTGTCAGTATCTTAAAATTATAAAGCGTCCACCTGCAGGTGGGGGCACTGCGACACAAGCCGGAAGGTCGCGGGTTCCATTCCCGTTAAAGTCGTTGGATTTTTCAATTGGCTTAACACTTCCAGTAGCACTATAGCCCTGGGGGTCGACTCAGCCTCCAACAGATATGAGTACCAGCAATCTTTCTGGGCCAAGGCCAACTTGCTGGTGCGTAAGGTTGACCTCACCGCCATCTGGGAGCCTCGATGTCTTACCACCCTTTGGGCCTCCACGCCCTGATACAGGGATAGCATTACCTTTTTATCAGTTGTAGGATTTGGGGATAATGAACTGGGTGGTGGAGGCTATGGCTTACCCTGCATTTGCCTGGAGGAGCAGAGGTAAGCCATTAAAACCCTCAAATCAGAATACGCGGTGGCCAGGACGAAATTCTAAACACCAACAACAGAATAAGGGTCAAAATCCACTGACCTGTCCAGCGATTTCACTACCCTAATAATACTTTATTAGCAGTAAATCACCTAGAGCTCTGCACGTAACAACCTCAACTTCGCAACCGGCTTGCTTCCTGACTCAGCCAGACAAGAAATTCCCCCACGTTTTATCGAACCTTCAGATTTATTACATTACTATTAGAGGTTCTCACGGCGGTGTTACGAAGATGTTGTCCTCTATGATGTGACGCCGTGTAGTCTGGTTCGCTCGCGGATTTCTTAATTTTCTTTTCTTCTACCCTGAATATGGAGGCGATACGTTCCTCCGAAACGTCTGTTAACACTATCTCCACGGCACCATATCCCAGAAGACTGCTTTCTTCATAGTCAGCGCTGTGAAAACCTTAAATCTTACATAGGACTCGTTTTGTTTTGAAGATATGAAACGATTGTGGACAGTTTTTATGTAACTGAGTTTGCGACGCTGTTAGTATCCAGATTAAGCGCCGAATGGTGATTAGGAAGGAAACGGCCGTACTAACCCGACATTTGCTTGCAGGAACTGAGGCGGTCCAAGAAAAAATCTGGTCGGATTAGTCAGTATTCCGGCCCCGAGATTCGAACTGAACGCCTCTGGAATACAAGTCTGGTGTGTCACCAGTACACCATCCCGTTAGGTTTTTTGGCATAATTACGGTCATATTACAAAGTATTGCTGATTTGTTACATATTCTGCAACAGGCTAAAATTTAGATATTGTCACGTGTATGAGTGACTGGTTTCGATTGATGATTGGATTTATTGGACTCTTTGATACAGCGCGTGACTACACTTTACAATTCACTGTTACCTACACACACACACACACACACACTAGTGTCCGCAGCCTCGTCTTCAGTAGCCGTTGCTCGGTGGCGGCTTCAAGGCTGACATTCCTCAGGGTTCCCGAACTATCCCCTGCCTCAGCTAACCAGCATCTCACAGCAACAACTCACAACGACTGAACCGCAGCAGTTTTCAGTGACTTAACTCAATCACCAACCAACTACTCTTCACTGCGCTAAGTCAACTTCACCCGAACTGTCCTGCTTATAACATCTCGGCACGGACTGTTATGCCGTGATGACGGGGGGCGTGGAGGTATCCCCGCTGCCACCACCTGTTCTGCAGTCACAGGGGNAGATGGGCGGATAGAAGTGACAAGAAGACGAGGAAGAAGACGTAAGAAGATGCTGGATGACCTTGGGGACAGAAGAGGATACTGTCATGTGAAGGAGAAAGCTCTAGATCGCATTAAGTGGAGGAATTGTTTTGAAAGAGACTGTGGACCTGTCGTCTTGACAGATTACTGATGATGATGATGACACAACTATATACATTTTAGTAATATCACAATTAAAGAACCGACTGGTGTCGGATTACACATTGCACTTTTCTTAAACGATTTCTGCGTACAATTTCTGCGAAACGAAAGTTTCTTAACCCTTCTTACGTCCTCTTTCGTACGTCTTACAAGTATTTCCCAAAACTAATTCTATTCTAGCCAACATTTTCCCCTAAAATACAAAAAGTTAAATACTCTTTTAACATATTACCGGGAGTCGGCCGTTGTGTGGTTTCGTGGTCGTTGCCTAGCAATGGATCTACATGCCACAGTATTAACACCTATAAACACAGTGGTAACTGCTTAGTATCACCTGAATTTACATTCATAAAGTCGTGTCGCGCGATTTTAGCACATTTATTCGCCATGAAATCTTCTCATGTTAATTCGTAAATTCTGCCCTTTGCCGCTACAATGTATTGTATGTTCGATGTGATTCACAGAATAAACAGTGATCGTTTATATTGATAGTATTAACCAGTTGGTCTTTGAAATGGAGACGGAATGTCTTTAGTATATGGCAGGAACTGAATCTTTAGGTACTGCATCACTTAGGATTAACGACAGGCAAGGACAGCTTGTTTTCGAGCACCTTGCTTTCAGAAGTCATCTTTGTGCGAAATATGGGCGAGAATTTGTCACTGTCCAAACTCCAGTGCAGATCATAGTAGCTTTGTGATGATTTTTGCACACAACAAGCTACATTCACGGATTATGAAACCAATACCAAATTGGTTGGCCCCGACATCTCCATATGGCTTGACGTAATTCTTTTGAAAAATTGCGCAGTAGGCATATTTCCCGTTCACCTTCGCTTCCCACGCAGGCTCTTGTGAACCAAGTAACGAATCTTTGGGTTCCTTAAAATGCTAGGAATTTCGTGATCAGCTGAGCCGCTGTTGGTTTCTGAAGGACTCGGCGACATGGGGTTCACCAGTCATACTTGTTCTTCAAGACCGGAACCTAGTTGTTTCGAATCTTGCCGACGAAGGAAAGGAAAGCCATGGTCCTCTGTTCTGAGTACACTGGACACGTCAAAGTTTTTTTTATACATGCTTCTTGCTGGTTACTTCGCTTAATCCCGGACCCAGAAGATGAGGCACTGAGTTTCTCCGAAATGTTGGTGACATTTTGTCGGACTGTACGGCGTTACTTCCAGTTTCATCATGATGTAAAACGGTGGTCATGTAAAGGTAAAGTTGTCCCTCTGCTTAACTAATTAAGCACTGCACCATGAAGGCGTATGGGGGAGTGTGTGTATAGATCCACATTTTCTTGACATCGGCACTAATTTGAGGTGAGTGGTCAGCTTCACGCCCCGGTCGCTTTATCCCCGGATAAAGAGCCCCCGGTACCCATTGGATAGGAGGTTGGGCGGACCCCAGAGCCGGTCTCGACGACGTGGAGAAGATAAAATTCTTCACCCTACCGGGGGCTCGAACTCCGACATCTTGGTCGTCCAGCCCGCAGCCAGTCGCTGTCCCAGCTCGCAATTAGACATCCGTGATGAAGCTTAATTTGTAGTGTCCTCTGCTATGTAAGGTCGAGATACTGAGGACTGAAGTGAAAATTACGGGACCCGAGTGTCAGATTAGAGCCCATAACTTGAGCGAAATTCATAGAACCGTGCCTGCTAGTCAACGGAAGGGCACATACACGTATATGCCATATACCGCGTTGTTCCTCATTTGTAGCGGTTGCAGGG
>NW_019742973.1:731819-751454 GCF_002891405.2 Cryptotermes secundus | reverse complement strand
CCCCCCCCCCCAGCTGCTCAATGCAGCGACGTACTTGTTCGCATTTAGACCCTCTGTCCAACAGTTGGATCATTTCGTAACGAAAACTGATAATGTTGTGGCTTTCAGATTATGCCCCATTTTGTGGTGTAACCAAGAAGACAGGCCATCTTGTCTTACATAAACGGAAGAGATAAAAGATCCTGTATTCAGGTGTTTGGTTTCCGAAATGCTTTGTATGGCCAACCCGTAGCAGCTGGGAACAAGACGGAAACATCCGGCCAGCAGCCAGTTGATGAGACGTTCGTGACCTTGACTCGCAAGAGCCTACCTCTGATGCGCAATTATACGTTGAGAGGGAACGTGCACATCACGGACGGCATTATGTACGGCATGGGACTCTCGAATCGTTTGAGATTATTAGCAACTCAAAAATCACCGCGTTACGACGCCATGACACCATTTTTCAGACTACATGTATAAGTGTGTGGTTCCAAACGGTCCCAAATACTTTTAGACCCAGTATATGAAATTCCATTAAACCTGGAGTGGCCATCATTCCATTACACTTCACCTTTCCTTTGTACGTTTTAATTCACTGTGATCTGTCGTATCAGTATACCAACCGTGCAAAGTTTTGAGGTGGGAGTGAAGAGCCATTTGATGTAGGATCCCAGTAATCTTGTGGCCTCATACGTGTTTGAGAAGTATGCAGATCTAGTTTTTCCTCGCGTTACGCTCAATATAGTCTTCTTGCATCTCTGCTAAATGACCAGGTGAAGAAGGAATAGCATTAAAATGAATCTTCAAGCAGATTGTAAGGTTGTAAAGTTGATCGTGGTCAGTGGCAGACGTCTCTGTTAGTTGTGCAGTCTCTTCAGTTCTTGCTACGAGACAGATGGCCGGTTCACTCATTATTATTATTATTATTATTATTATTATTATCATTATCATTATTATTATTATTATTATTATTTTATTTAATGGTCAGTCATTGATTCAAGAGGAAATTAAGAGGAGATTGAATTCAGGTAATGCTTGCTGCCACTCAGTCCACTTTGTCTTCTCGCCTGTTGTCTAAAAACATAAAAATTAGAATATACAAAACAGTAGTTTGGCTCTGGTCCTGTATGGGTGTGGAACTTTGTCTCTGACATTAAGGGAGGAACATAGACTGAGGGTGTTTGAGAACAGGGTGCTGAGGAGAATATTTGGACCGAAGAGGGATGGAATGATGGGATGTTGGAGAAAAATGCATAATGAGGAGCTTCATAACTAGTAGTCTTCGCCAAATATAATTAGAATGATCAAGTCAAGGAGGATGAGACCACCAGGAAGACCAAGACATAGGTGGTGGATAATATTAAAATGGATCTTAAGATAGGATGGGATGGTATGGACTGGATCGATTTGTCTGGGGGTAGGGACCAGCGGGGGGCTCTTGTGAACACGGTAATGAACCATTGGATTACATAAAATGTTGGGAAGTTCTTGAGTAGCTGCATAGGTGGCAGCTTCTCCAAGGAGGGCTCAGCTCTAGGAGTGAGAGTGACTGATCGGTCATTAAATTTTTATGACTAAATTCTCTTAGTGGGGGGTGGAGTCCAACTGGGCCCACTCAGCACGGCGGCCACTGATTGGCCTATTGTAGCCTGCCCCGGGTGATTCACTTTGTCCACCACAAATCCCACTTGACCAGACCCGGGATCGAACGCGGGCCGCCGCGGTGGGAAGCCAGCGACTAACCGCTTCAGCTATGGCACGGCCTAACTGGTTGGTCATACTGCAGACGTAAGAATTCTGCCGTCCTTCAAGACGGGATGGATTGTAAATTGTGTTTCCCAGCCACACTGCTGCCATCACGTGTACCTGCTGGATGATCCTTTTTATTATTGTGTATAGCAGTTTGTGTGTACAGTTGTGAATAATACAGCCTATGAAATATTAACTACATACTGAAATCCCAGACATCACCCCCATCCACACTTCTTTGAAGGTATCGGTGCTTCTTCTCCAGCAGCAAGCCAGTCGCACCGGTTGATATAAGCGAGACGTAACAGGAAATGAATATAGTAGGAAGCCTTGAACACTGTTCCCCCCACCTTCGATGGGATTTCTTCCTGTGGCCTCAGTATAATGTAGTCAATTCAGTACATGTTGCAGTGCTGTCTAGTGAATGCTTTGTTAATAATGATGAATATTTTCTTTCCTTTCAGTTGGTGGGCCTAGCAATCATTGTCCTATCAGTATGGATGATTACGGATCCAACCTTCTATGTCCGTATGGCGCAGGATGAATCCAGCTACCACACAGGGATATACATCTTCTTGGCAGTGGGGGTACTCATGTTTGTTGTGGGCTTTCTTGGTTGCTGTGGAGCATACAGGGAGTCGCCATGCATGCTTGTCTCGGTATGTGCATAACTGAATGCTTTTAGCCCAAAGTGAATTCTGAAGATGATTAGTCTCAGGAGTCTGCACTAACCACTGATGGACCAGTTTCATATTTGCTTCCCATTGGCATAATATAAGTGCTGCTTTACCTGAAGCTAAAATGCAAAGATCTCAAACAGTTCATCAGACAGAAACTTATACATAACATGCAGTACGTCTCTCATTGAAGTATTGAACTTTTTATTTGAAACATTTGTTATTTCATGAAATTGAAAGAAAGTATTACAGTAAAGTAATGAGCAGTCATGCTTTATGTTTGCTAGATCCAAGGTTCAGTTCTCAGCCTGAAGACAGGCTACCCTGATGAGCTTTGCTGTGGTTTCCTCAGTCCCTCCAGAAAAGTGCCAGGATGGGACCTCAAATTAAGCCCCAACTAGCTTCTTCCACAACTTTCCAATTCATTATTTACTAATCATTCAGTTATTTGGCCCTATATAGTCGTATCAACTGACAGCATCATTAAATAAACCATAAATAAATACCAGGAAGATGTTTTTATGTCAGTAATAAGCCTGCAGCCTTGATTGACTGAATGTCATTTCCCATCATGGGCCAGTGTTGGAATTGGCTCTGTTGCCTACCCAGCCTCATATTCATTTGGTGCCAGGATCACTTTTCCCCAAGTGTAATATGCCCAGATCTTGAAGCTGACTGTTCACCTCCATCTAGTGCTCAGGTTAAAAATGCCTGGAGCCATCTGTACTCCCCCATGCATCTTTATGTTGTCATCACCTTCTGTTGTTCATGATCTCTGTCAACAGTAAACTATATTTGCACTAAATGAACATGGAAACGAATGAGAATGTAGTGGTCAGTGTGAGTAAGTCATGTGACTTGGATGTATGTTGTGTATGGTCAGATGTATTGCATGTTATGTTACAGTTCTTCTGCTTCCTCCTGATCATCGTTGTGGCTGAGATCGCAGCTGGAGTGTGGGCCTACAGCAACAGGGATGGGCTCGAGAAGTATGTGGAAAGCACTGTCAGGTTAACAGTGCAGGATGAGTACGGGGTTGTGGACACACGCACACAGACATTTGATGCTATTCAGAAAGAGGTATGTATATTCTGTATCGTGATCACATAGTTCTATTTGGAGCAACTTGAATCTGACAATAAGTCCCATATGTTTCAGTGTTATCTTTATTCTTGATGTTGTGTCATGTATGTGAGATGTAAACTGCATACTTCGTCAGAGAAGACCACAAGAGCATAAGGCTCCCTCCCATATCTTGATGACAGAATGAAATATTGGTAAAGTCTAATTAGAAACTTCAAGGTATCATTGGAAATCATGGTGTGGTTGTTTGAACAGAGCATCAAACATCGTCTTGGGGACATTGGTCGAAAACGGATTAACTTGCTGCAGAAACTAGAATGTATGTCAATAAATTGGCTTCACATTAATTTGTGTGTATGAGATATCAACAGTCACTTGTGCAACGTTTCTTACCGTGTAGCATGTATCCAGCAGATGTTGGCACTTGATGGTTGGCTAGTTCTGACGTGAGTTACTGAAAATAGGAAGTTCTATTAATGATTGATATAACGTTAAAGTGCACACATAATTGTTAAAGTACACTTCTTGTAAAAAGAGAAGCTTTGTTTTTGCTGTGGTGGGTCTATTGTCTTTGACAAAATGGTCAGTGGATATCAAGATGCAAAAATGTTCAGAATGACTTTGTAGTGCTGTAGATATATACAGGGTGTCCCAGGAGGAATGGACCAAACTTCGGGAGGGTGTTCCATATGTTAAAGTAGGCCGATATAACCCAAAACACCTATGTCCAAAGTTGAACGTTTACGGAGATAATGGCCAGAGAAGTGTCAAACTTTGACCGGCGTTGCACACTTGTTGATTACAAAATACATATTAAAACTGGCAGGAATATGTGGATTCTGTAATGTTAATAATGTACGTAACATAAAACTAACTTGTGAGTGACATGAAGCCATAAAATTGAAGTACAAAATACTCGCTCGCCATGTCATAATTGTCCTTAGGGTTTCCAAGCACTATACATGACACATGAATGGCAAGCGCTGACATAACGTACTGACTGCGCGTTCTGATAAAGCCAACTACATAAGCATGGCTAGGGTGTATCACCGCACTCAAGAACAAACACAGATAAGGCCTCTCAGCTGAGAGGTACAGTGCATGGACCTGCCAGAAGACCACACTTTTCTTGGGCCATTATCTCTGTAACCGTTCAACTTTGGACATAGGTGTTTTGGGTTATATCGGCATACTTTAACATAAGGAACACCCTCCCGAAGTTTGGTCCATTACTCCTGGGACACCCTGTATAATATCTCCCAAGAATGATTGTAGATAGACTACCAACTACTAAGATTTCATTGTCTTTGAGCTTCAGCTGGATCATAAGCAATTGACTCTCTTTTCTTTCAATTTTACTTTTGTTCTCTCCTTTTTTCCATTCCACAGGCTTCAAAGTGTTATGTTCAAACTAGATCATACAAGTAATACATATGCCTTTTTATGACTGAAGTTAAATTTCACAAAGTAAGTTGATAGTTAATGTTATGGTCTTAAGAGATGTGATGCCATGTTGTCTGGTGGGTAGGTACCAACATTTTGAAGGAACGTGCTACTTCCAAGACATTGTAACCATTTTCCACAGTACACAGTGTCACTTCCCAGGATATTCTCTGCCATGAGAACATCAGATCTCATAAGTTGACACTTGATGGTTCACAGTTGCATTGCTGTGGTGTCACTGGACCAAGAGACTGGGCTGGGAGCAAGTTCAACACAGAAGGGAAAAGCACGTTGGACGTGAGTGTGTCCTCAATATTGCAGAAGTACAGTATCCCAACCAGCTGTTGTCGTGAGGGAACGGATGAAGAACTATGCAAGATTGCTGTGAAGACTAGCATTGGTGCACAGATAACCAACATAATATACTCTGAGGTGAGTCCTGCTGTTGCTCATAGCTCTAATCACTTTCATGTCAACAAAACAGATCTACACAGAATTACTGGGTTTTTGAACTTCTTCCAGCTTCCGGAATTCTAGGTAATAGCACAACGTTTCAGAAACTGGATCTGTTTCCATATTAAGGTGAGGAAGGAAGACACCTACTCATTTGGGCCCCTTATAAAGAGCTAATCTCAATTACTGGATGATTGAGATTAGCTCTTTCTAGGGAGCCCAAATTAGTAGGTGTCTTCCTTCCTCACCTGAATATGGAAACAGATCCAGTTTCTGAAATGTCATGTTTTCTATGACCTAGAATTCTGGATGATGGAAGAAGTCCAAAAACCCAGCAATTTTGTGTGTCATCCACCTTCATCAGAACCCGTTAGAATCTACTTAAAACAGATCTAAATTTCATCTGATAAAGTAGATATTGTTTTCCATTTCATTTCTAAACCATTTGATTTTTTGTTTTGATATATCTTTGTTTAATTACTGTTCAGTAAATTATGGGACAAATTAAATGTCACCATTGTTGTGTCTGTGTTTCCCACAGAAACAGATGAGAGGTGATGTGCATATACCTTTTGCACGTGCATAATGAAAAGTTGCAGAAATGATTGTGTGTTATGACTTTCTGTCCATGTGCCCATCTGCGTGTAACAATTTGAGTTTTATCAAATCTGGTACTGGAGAGATTTCAAAGAAGGTATCAACAAACTTCCAATTTTTGGATAAATTCTGATGACAGTAACAAACATCTAACACAAAGACCTGCATGCTTTTCTGCAGGTATCTCAAGTGTAACTTGATAGTTATCAAAGTGAAAAATGTATTGAACAAACACTGTAGAGAAAATTGAAACCATTTTATGTCCTTCACAGTTTTTTGTTTTGTGGTTTTTGAGTTGATTATAAGGGAACATATGTACTATATATACTTCTCCTAACTTGTTTAACTTCATTCTGGAAACAGATAATACATTACAAGTGCCATCTTTTAACTCTGTTGCAGGGGTGTGTCACTAAATTGCTCGACACATTGAAAAGCCACATGAGCATCGTAGTAGGTGTTGGCATTGGTATTGGGGTCATTGAGTGTCTGGGCCTCATCTTTTCTCTCATTCTCTGCTGTGGGATCCGTAACATGGACCGGTACAAAGCCTAATCTTCAAAGGTAGATCTTTGTTTCCTTCAAAGTCAAGGGTGGTGTACTAATCAGCATCATTTAGTTCACATTGAAAACATTATTTCAAAAGCAGTGTGTTTGCTGAATAGATGGTGAGTTTTGAAACCTGTTCTGATTTCATGGGCTGGCTGCATGCCTGACAGTGGCTTTCAGCTGTTCAATATTTGCTATTTGTCGCTTCACTGTACAAATGCTATATTTGAATGTTGATAGGAACTACAATCTTCCAAGATTGACTGTCCAGACAGACCGCCATGTGGTATTGCAAGAAACCTCTTGTGTATTTCTGGAGTAGTGATGTGTAACATATCAGCATAAACAGATTGGCAGGCTGGTTATGCTGTACTGTCAGGTAAACCATGCGGTTTGTCTGACTTCACACTCTGAATCTCCTTGCCAGCATAGCTGTAATGTTGTGACATTACATGCTAAGAGAATTTTTTTAGTTGTTTCTCCCTTTTTGGATAATTTTTTCTCTAGAATCTTATTCAGAAAATTTGGCCATGTAATCATTTGTTCCCTTCATATCAGTGTTATTAGTGCATTAATTCTTACCTGTTCTCTGTTGGAAGCCTTCTGGTACTGTAATTTACCTGCGCAAGCCCAATGCTGGAGCCTCCTGCCAACAGTTCGTAAATTTTGCTGCTACATCACAATTAAATACTGCATGTCACAACTTTGTTCCTTATGTCCTGTGATTTCTCTGATGGTAATTCATGTATAGGGACAAAAGGCAGTAGGGGTTTTATATTTTTCCATAACAAAGTACCCCCCCCCCCATTCTTTATGCCTCTTATTTTTAAAAGGTAAAAGTAAGGTTAGAGATGTGAGGAATGGCATGGTCTAGAAGTAAAATAGAATAAAACCCCTTCAATTGGAATGTTTTGTGTACTGATGTTGGCAGCTTTCATAAATGTATCCCTGAATTAAACCACCATTTTGGATGACAGTGGTACTGTACCAGTGTCATCGGTATTGAGTCCGGGATTTACTTAGTTATTCACAAATATATTATACCTTGTTTTTCTCATACATCCTTATGTTGTCACCATCACATCATACTTTTCTGACAGTTTGTGAAGAGAAACCAATATTTTCTTGAATACCATGTGCCCCTTAATAAACTATATATTCCTTGTTTTAAGGCACAGTCAAATGTACATAATGCATATTGTGTTAAAATGCAAGTGTGGTCTCCTCTTTTGTACTTTCCAGGATCAAGCTGCATTTCCTTCCAACTCCTGCCTCTCATACCAGTTTCAATGTAATGTACAATATCTGATTATTCTGACTTTCAATTACTATTTTCAATCTTTTACAAGCTGTATAAGTCTTTGATTCTCATGTTCTGAGAACCTTTGCACAGTAACTCTCGACAGCCACTTGACACCCTGCAGCTGCATGATAGTACATAAAAGGGACAGGAATGTGTCAAAGCTGAAATGGCACGTGGGGAGATGAGGAATGTTGCCATCATCATCACAAATAAGTTGCATGCCATTTTTTGGCCATTTTTATTTGTGGATATTTGAGAAGATAACTGTATTCTTTTCTGTGTTGCTCCACAACTTCAACATGACCCTCCCTTCCCATCCTATCCTCTTACAAACATTTAATGAGATTTATTGCCTGTGAGAGGGTTATGTTTATGCTGCACGTAGCAGTGAGGAGGAACCTTCCCTAAAATTCTGGAGAAATACAGAAAATAATTTTTACTGTCACAAACTTAGATCAGTAAGATGTTGATGGTGATGCAGCATGGTTGATTTGTGAAGGTACATTATGGTATAGTGTTTACATCCTAAATTCTATGGATGCACTGGTTATTATGCCAGAGACTTGTAACAGAGTGTCAGTTGTTGCCACCAGGTGAAGATAGCTGAGTAGTGAGCACATGAAACGGTTTTGCTACTTTCCCTGCACAGCATTAGAAGATATTTGTGGCTTCAATGTTAACAGATGTCTGATATTTTATTATGATTTCGGTTTTTACATTAAATATATTTTGACTCTCTTCATTATGATTATTTACTATATATATATATATTTTTTTTGTATGTATGTGTTAATGTAACAGGTAACATGGTTCATACTTGAAATATGAAAGTGTGCATTCTCCTCTTGTAAAGATATTGTAATCTCAGTCAGAACTTACGTTCTGACATTATTTCAGTAATAACTGAAATGTGTCTAAACTGATTGCACCATCTCGAAGTTTAACTGCACACAAATTGGCATCTGTGCGAGTCTTTGATATACCAGAGACCTGTATAGAAAGCATGTTTCGTCAAATTAATGGGCTTCTTTGCCCTCGTCTTTGAAGTGCTCCATCTTATTGCAGTGTGGTTGATTTTTATATAACTTTGAATGAATCTTGAAATGTGATATATAATACCTTATAGTACTTCTGAAAATAATTAGTGTTTGACAGTCTCAGTGTAAAAGGACTGACTTAAATTTCAGTAATTCAATGGTGACTACACCATCTTATTGTTCCTTCATGCATAGAATGTACTTTAAAAGAGTAAGAAGGATGATGTTCTCTCACTCTCTGGTATTACCATTAATATTCAGTTCTTCTGTAGCATTTTGAATGCCTGATACACAGTCTCAAAGAAGTCACCTCTGTAGTGAAAAATTCTTGTTTTGGTGAGGTCAGGAGCAGTGAAACATGCTGACAATTTTGCTGAAATTGAAGCTTTCCAGACAGACAGGCACAAACTTTCTCTGTTTACTGGCACTTCGCCATTCCATTTTCACTGCAGTGTGCTGTCAGTCACCCCTATGCTATGTGTTCTTAGCTTCGGATTAGCTGAAGTACCGTCTCATGCATCTGAACCAAAGCTTCGAACCTGATGCAGGTCTCGTATATCTGATCGCTTAGAATTTAATGTTTTGTAGGAAGGCTGTATTTTTTAATATATGTATTTTATAAATAATCTGTCATACTGAAAGGTGACAAAGTGTGTTCACAAGAGTAAGAGGTCCAATTGTTAGCTCAGTATATTTAAAAAAAGAGATAATATTTGTAAAGAGAACATGAGTGCCAATTTAATGGAATTAGATTTCCCATGTGTGACTCTTCATGTGGTTTATTCGTTGTACAACAATTTGATGTACATGTTACCATAATTTTATGTTTAAACTGAATAGAAACAAATGCTGTCTCTTACCTGTAATATTATGTAGCTATAGTTTGCAGAATTGGTACTGTGTCAAAATGGTAAGTCCAGTTTATTTTTGGAAAGTGTCCTGATAACACTGAGACATGGTTTCTATATTATACTGTAAGGAATTCAGTGTATTGCTATAGTGAGTATAGCCATGCTTATATTTGTATGATGTAAGGTACATGGGTCCTTATATTGATACCAGTCACAGAAGTGACATCAAGTTTGAGGTACCATGAATGAATGCTCTTTTGCAACAATACCTGTATATTAAGCTGCGAGTTTTGTGTATTCTGAATACATATATTCAGTAATATAAGCTTTTCAAAATAATTAATCATAACTACCACAAAGGTACATTGCACCTGTATACAGTTAGTGAACTATTTTCATTATCATCCAGGGACTCCCCAGTAGCCAAAACAGTGCAAGCATTCAGATGTCCTCTTGTAGTCAGATTGTGCCAGTGCTTTAATGGCAATTATAGTTACTTCACATGACATTTCCCAGAGGTCCATATGGTAGGTTACATATTGGTTGTGCTTATTGAATTTCTTGTTGAATAATGGACATTATTTCTAAAAGACACAAAACTTTCAGATAAGTTTTTTGTTTGAAAAAAGTTACTGTGAACTTGGGGTACAAGTCTAATGGAATTTTGAGAAGATACTGGGCAGCTTAATTTTGATGTAAAGAATGTAATTTTTTGTTCAATGTTTTATAAAATTTGATATTTTAAATTTCCCTATAGCATCAAAGATACAGAATTAACAGTTCTGATATCATAATAGGATTAGTAAAAGAAAGTTTAGTTGAATCCATTTTTGTAAAATGATGTTTATGTATGTGAAAATTGTCTGAATTGTACATCTTCTGCTTATCGCTTTATAGTAAAATACTTTCTAGATGCCAGACAATTTGTGATTATTTCTGCACCAATAGTTGAAGTTTACATTTGCACCTGAATTGTGTAAATAGTTTTTGTAATGTGTATACACAGAGAAAATCAAAATAAACACATACTTGGGCTGTAGGACACCCTGCTACAGTATGTGCTTCACATTCACACCTATTCATTCTTACAATGTCAAAAATGGATAAAGATTGTCCAGCCTGTAGCATGTTCCTAAATTTGGCAAACTGCTTGTAATTAGAAAACTGCCCAGTGTATTACTGCAGAATAAATTGTAAACTCTGTATTGTTGCTTAGTTCCTCAATGGATTGCCGTCACAGATTTGTTGTCTCATTTCATGTAACAAAGCTCTCCCGTCCCACCATGTCAGTTTTGTAATAGCAGATGGACTTTGTGGTTATATTCAGTGGGTTCCCAATTAATTTTCCTCCCACAGAAAGAAGTACCATTAATGGTGGTGTTGATGACACTCGTGGCTTCCCACCATCTGCTCATCTTTTGTTTTCCTCCAGCTCCATCTGGCCTATGTGAGCTAGCCCGAAATGTGTATCATTTGCAAAGGTTATCACTACTAGCATCTGCCTGAACAGTGGTTAGACAGTTGGGGGGGGGAATATGCTGGAGATGTGTAGTTGCCTCAGTATAAAGGGCATAGCTTTTGTGCCATTATATAATGCATATTTGTTATTCTTTTTTGCTTTGCTTTATATTTCACATGTCTTATATCACTGGATTGAGACATGAAACAGCCAAGGAGGAGTTGGTTTGCAATGACTGATAAAATTGTAAGACAGATTAATTTGTATGTGCCAGAATTCTCCATGACCTCTTGTTAAATGCTCAAACAGTTTCTCTACAAACAGTAATTTGAGTTTCTTGCCAGCCATGACTGGTATCAGTAGAGAGGGCTTTGTTTAGGTCTGTTATTTTGCCTTCATTAAGTTGTTACATTCAAAGTAATTGTCTTGTAAATGGTGTTATTTGTCAGCTGGAAGCTGTCTCAATAAGATTTCCTTGTACTTGTCACCATGAATGTTCAGTTTACCCAACAGTAACATTTATGTTGTTTGTATGAGAATTACACAAAAGCACAACAATAATGCTGGCTTGTGTGTTACACACTTTGCATTTTAGTAAATTAAATATAAGAAAAGTTTTCTTTGTACTTCTCAGTGGAAAATTTCATGAATAGTTACAACATTGAAAATTATGTTTCTTTCTAGGAAAATTGAATATTAATGATGACAAGTTTTCTTAGCATTACTGTACACAAAGATTTACAAATGCATGTGACATAACCTGAGAGAGTAACAAATTGAATTGAATTTAATATTATTTTTGAAGGTTCACATTGTCAGGGAGTGTAGTGGTGAAATACATGTAGCAAGAAAGTGCATTTCCACCTTTGCAGACATGATTTTGCTAGCTTTGATGTATTAGCACATTACACAGATTTGTCCTTAGATCACTACATAAGGCCTCAAAAGACTTTGTGTGACACAATACAAACATAATATTCTTTCAGGCACGTTGGTGTCTGGCAACATTACATATTCCAGAGGCTGGTTAATTAACAGCTGGATACCTTGTCATTCTTGTGTGCTCTATACCAAAAGTTAAGTGTATATATTCATTATTGTTGGTGTGACAGAGATCTGAAAGTGCTTGTTTGCGTATGCTTAAAATTTTTTTGTGATATAATTGTAAATTAATTTTTGAAAGTCATCTAACATTTTTCTTCATCTTTATTGTTAGTCACAATAGTGATTATTCCAGATTCATGTATGCATCCCCACTGCAGAAATGTATTTCAGAATTACTGCACTCCTGGTATTGAATTTACAAACGTACAAAGTAATAGTCCACTTTTGTCAAAGAATTGTGACAAGGATTTCGCTTCCAAGTTTGTTGGCTGGACATGTTCAATATTGTACATAATCACCATTGCTAATTTGGTCATTCTATGTAAGGAAAGAATTAAAAATACAATATTAAAATGAATTGATGTACATAACTCAATCATCTCTACATTATTTCCCTCTTCTAACATTTGTAACCTGTATGGAGTTCCCCCACAAATACTGTGTATGAAGAGAACCAAGTTGCTCAGTTCGCTGTCCTTCTATGAGGTGCAGAGACCAGAGTGTGATTACCTGCTGCTTGAAGTTTGAGCATCGTACTTTTACCATGAATATGGAAACAGGGTTCCTCCAGAACTTTGGTACCTCTCCATGTGATTACATGGCATCACATTGCTTGCAGAAGACCATAATCTCAATACATGCCACTGAAAATCCCAAATGTCGTAAGATTTCACTACATTAAGAACAGCTGCTTTAAAGATATCTCCGTGAAATCATAATATTGTTTAGTGTTTTAATTGTGTGGGTTCTCCCAGAGATATTGGTAAACATGTTTCACTCATGCCTCTCCAGTTCTTAGTACTGTATTTATTACACGTTCCAGCACATCCATACAAGGCCAAAGCCATTGGATACAGAACCTGTCACACCACAAGCTTGCTAAATCAACAAGTACTCAACAGAACAATGCATATAAATCCAAAACAATAAATCAAGCATATGAAACCGTATACATCACTGCAACTACATAACCTACCATGTGTATATAAAATATTATACAAAATTGGAACATGTACATGACAATAGATGAAATAATGGATCATAGCTAAACAAGAAACTATCCCTAATTAAAATATTCGTCTAAAGTGTAATAGGATTTAGTATGTAAGAAAGCACTTTAAGCTTCTCTAAATTGCTTAATATTCTGGATTAACTCCTATATTTAAAGGAAGATGATTAAAAAGTTAAATACCAGAATAATAAGGTCCTCTCCGGTAAGTTGTCAAATTTGTTGGAGGGCGATAAAGATCAAAATTACGCCTAGTATTAAGGCCATGAATTTGTGATGTGTGATATAAACTCATATTATTCGCAAGTGCTTTCGAATTTAACTTGTCCACGTTGAAGAGATGACTGTTCTCTTAGGGTCATAAAAAAATGTGACACTGCCATTGAAATGTTTAGGAGATTCTTGTGTTACTGAATGCAGATATTTTACTGTAAATATTGGTCCTCACAAAATGTTTCTCATAGCGTTTGGTTCATATCATTTGAACAGAATGTTGGATATCAAGAAAGGACTGATTACAGCCTAGTTAAGTGATAAGATTTTTGTGTGGCAGTAAATAAAGATAATGTGACTGATTTTTAGTAGCCAAATGAGGGAAATAAGGGGCACTTAACCATTTGGACAGGAGACCAACATACTGTCTCCAACTTTAGGCTAAAAGGTGGAGACAGAATGTTCCAGAGAAATGCTGGTAACCAGTTGGGGGCTGGGGGAGTCGCCCACATGTACTCAGTGGAGACTTTTTTTTTTTATTTCATTCTATGAGACCACAGTGGCTGTCAGTATTGGCAGAATTTTTTGGCAGTGGTTGTACTTTCTGACAGACCAAATTTGTTCCCCAAAAGCAGAATGTCCACGCTATTTACATTAACTGTGAGATAATTTCTGGCTAGGTGTAATCTGAGTTAGTCTAGTGTTACTGGGTTTCTGATGGATTGTTACTGACATTCTGGAAGGAAGTATTGCTTCAATCTTCAACAGGAGGCATTACATCCCTGTGATTGGTCAACTATAATCTACCACTGAATACGACGTCACATCCCGCAAGGCAGTAATCATCAGAATAACCTCAAATCTTTCACAGCAATAACTACCAACGTTCATGTTCTCTGTGGTGATATAATCATATACTTACTTGCTCATGGAGTTGAGCTCTTCTGGAGGAGCCGCCAATTCTGCAGCTACTGAAGAATATCCCAGCATTTTATGGAACCCGAAGGTTCATTACCGTGTTCACAAGAGCCCTCCACTGGTCCCTATCCTGAGCCATATCAATCCAATCCATACCATCCCATACTCTCTCTCTCTCTCTAAGACCCATTTGAATATTATCCACCCACCTACGCCTTGGTCTTCCCAGTGGTCTCTTTCCTTTTGGCTTTCCCACCAATAACCTATATGCATTCCTCGTCTCCCTCATTCGTGCTATATACACTGCCAAACCTCATCCTCCTTGACTTGATAGTCATTTTCCATTTATATTTCGAGAGTCCCGCGTAACGTTTCTATCAACTGTCGTCCATCTCTTAAATTCACATTGGCCAACCTTACGTTTCCCGATGATTATTCATTTATTCAGCATTCCATAAATCCTTACATGGTTAAACACCGATGGATATAGAACATAATAATAAACACATAATAATTGCAGTTAGAGTATTTAGGTATGAAATTTGGAGGAGCTTCTTTTATACTGTATAATGCCAAATCAACCATTTCCGTTACAGAACTACAAACAACTTTAGGGTCATCAACGTCATCAACATACACTCAAAACATCGGTTACGGTCTTTACATGATAATAAACTGTAGGTTGTAGGTATCGGTCGTAGCGGTAGTCAATATTCTGAACATTCTGAAGATTCTGAACTTCTGAACACACCCAAGAGAAGAGCGCTGTGCCAATGATGTTTCCGAAGTGTAAACATGGCCTATTATTAAATTTGAAAAAGCAGTTATGTAAATATTGTAACGCATATGATTTGTATATGTCAAAACATACTTATACGTTGAGAAGGGTAAGTAATTTATTTTGGTGGTGTTACGATATTAGTTATAGTGACAGGAGCGTTATACTATATAGAATAGTCGCCTTTTTAGGTCATCTTATAATTTTAGACTCAGATATTACACTTTTATAAGTTTGATTCTTTCTCTCGAAATGAACGAATAAAGTGGATGAATTGTTTATAGTTGGTTTATGTGAGTTGTTAATCGTAGGTTAGGTCTACATAAGTAGCTCAAGATACTTTCTGTGAGAATACTGCACTGTTGCCATACGTTGAGAAGGGAAATATCGGAATAAATTTTTCGTAAATATTTCCTCCCGTGTTTTAAAAATTAATAAAAATTAGCTGACTGAGCCACAAGAGCAATTAAGTGATATAACATTATGATATGGTGTTTGTGTTTTGTTCTTTAACCATAAATGATATTCATATTCATTAGCTGATTAAGGTAGTTCAGGGTATGTTGTACCATAGCTCAGGTGAGTATTCTCTGGCTTCCCACAGATCTTGATGAATTTGTGGTAGACAGAATGGCACTGGAGGCATGTTTTCTCTGGGTTCTTCAATTCTGCATGCCAGTCATTCCACCAAATGCTCCATACTCATTTATCCCTGGGCTGGTACACTAGGCCAATTAATGACTGATGTACCAAGTGGACTCAGTCTCATCTCACTCCATGAAACTAAAAAGAGATAGTTAATGGTAGTAGCTAGTGGTAATGGACTTGAGCATCTTTAATGCACATCCATGTGACATTGCCTGGCACCAAACTTATTGTAAAATTGATTTTTATACGCAGCGGCAGGGCTGCCCTTAGCCTATGTGCCTTCAAGGAATTCCACCTTGAAGATGGAGTGAGTAAGGATCTGTGAAACAGCCACAAAATGGCTTGCTTAACATGGTGCCATCACCTCAAAACAGGAATAACATCAGTTAACTAAATTAAAGTAAGCTGATATAAAGTAATCTGTCATCAGATTTGAATCTGTTGGAAGAATATGCCCATATACATGAGAAAGTCTGTTTGTTTTTGCAAGTTAACTGCAGGCTTTTGTTAGTATACATTGTAAAGTACATCAAGATAGTGTAGAGGTGAATGATACATAAGAAACTAGTAATCATATTTTGAAAGGTTGCACCATAGCTCAAGTGGTTAGTTGCTGGCTTCCCACTGCGGCAGCCTGGGTTCGATCCCGGGTCTGGTCAGATGGGATTTGTGGTGGACAAAGTGGCGCTGGGGCAGGTTTTCTCTGAGTACTTAAGTTTCCCCTGCCAATCTTCATTCCACCAAATTCTCCATCATCATAATCACCTGGGTTAGGCTACAATAGGCCAATCAGTGGCTGCCGTGGCTAGTGGACCCAGTTGGACTCCACCCCCCACTGAGTGAATTTAAAAAAAAACAACATATTTTGAAGATATACCAACATTTCTAATAAAGAGTTTCAGATTGTGTTATTTTATGTGTATATTAACAGCATGAGAAAGAACTGAATACCAAGTTCATTTGAGCTGTTTCATTATTTTTTTACAAAACTTGAATGAAAAAATGAGATGAGTTTTTTGTGTATCTTTCAGAAAGTTGAAGTTATTGTGTTTTGTATTACACAGAGTCTTGAGTAGAAGATTAACATACATCCACTAGTAACTTATATGATACATACTCTTGTTACCAAGTTACCACTGCCAGAATAAGACCTTCCAAAGTAAGTGTTCACATCTTTCGATTCATTGTTTCAGCTTCTTTGAATCTGTGACAACATGAGGAATGAACATGTAAACAGTAGGATCTTGTTAAAGATCGAAGAACTTGTGAAGCCACTGAACAAATTACCAAAGACCTGGAATGATCATATAGCAAAGGTGAGAGAGTTTGATTATTTTGTGAAATTTAATTTATTCACTGTTGAAATATAACGGTCCTTATCATTGTCTTAAAGTGTGGAGAAGTTAAAATATTTTGGACTAACAGGAACAAATGAAGGTTGCATTCACAAATAAATTAAAATCAGGAAATGGTTGCTATCATTACTTCAAAATATATTGTCTTCCCAGCTGTTATTTAAAAACATGAGATAGGATGGATTGGATTGATCTGGCTCAGGATAGAGACCAGTGGAGGGCTCGTGAACATANCCACACTAAAAATACATCTTCCGGCCTTTAAAAGTATTATTATTATTTTATTAGTATTACTAATTTGCTTTTCAGCTGTTGTCAAGCACTTTAATAAATAAAATGAAGCATCATCATCGTCGTCGTAGAATTCGTTATTGTTGCTATTATTATTATTATTATTATTATTATTATTATTATTATTATTATGGTTGTTGTTGTTGTTGTTGTTTAAACAAGCAAGAAACTTTATCGCTAAGGAAGGAACATAGACTGAGGGTGTCTGTGAATGGAGTGCTAAAGAGAATATTTGGACCTAAGAGAGAGGAAATGAGATAGGATGGAGAAACTGCATTCATTCATTCATTCATTCATTCATTTATTTCCTTTATTTTCCATATATCTGTCCAGGCAAAAAACCTAAGATGTGGAAATAGTCCCTTTGATAATAGATGTATACATGTGATAAATTACGTAAGTCACACAACTAAAATAATAACAATAATAATAATACACACACTAGTCAAGTAACATATTCAATAGAAAAAAAATGAGGAGGAGGATAATGAGGAGCTGCATAACTTGTAGCAAATGTTAGTGTGATCAGATGGAGAAGAATGTTATGTTTCAGGAAAGTAACATGCCTTGGATAGCAATAAAATAACAATTTAAGTGCACATCAAAGCAGTAACAGTTTGGACACATTGAAACACCTGAGGATGGCCATCTATGGCCGAAATATGTTGTGTTAGTGTTAAATGGTGTATATTTTAATGATTGTTGCATTATGGACGGACTTGATATGACATTTAATTAAAGATATGCAACAGGATGCTGAAATACAGACTGGTATTTAACTGTCTACTGCTTTGTTTCAGTACCTGGATGAGTACATGAAGTGTATCGAGGAGCTCTCGAAAGATGACAGTCTAGGTCTGACTGCTATTAATTTTGTTCAGGCAGGTCTAATGGTTGAGCAGACCACCAAGGTGTATGCTTTAAATGTGGATTACTTATGGCAATTCATGAACGAAGTGTTGGAGGTGTTAAGAATGAATAAGTAAGTTAAAAGAATGCTACTTCTTTATTTAATGGTGGGGATTCCTGAAGCATTGACATCTGGCCCTGTTTATTCATTCATATACACAGCTTTGTGAAACCTACAGGGCAGAAGATCACTTCCTTCTGGGGTGTGATGTGACATTTTGGAGAAACCTTTTCCCTCTCCCTGCATCCATATCATTTTTCCCATGTTCGATTCACTCTTTTACCCTCGAGGGGGAGGCAGCTGTGTCCTCCAAAACATTGGTAATGATTATCAGGTGATATGGTTTCATGTTTCACAAGATGGATTCTTCATAGCTACCGCCATGAGAACTGCAAATCTCACATATTGGCCTGATGTGACCCTTGAAAAACTTGGTGTGATCCGGAGCAGTATTCTAGTTCTCTTAATAGTAGTGCAATTATGAATTCCTTTCTCTGTCATATACTGGACAGTGACACAAAAAATAAGAAATAAATACAAAAATGTAGGCTTTGGAGTTCCTAGTGCATGTATTCATTCAGTACATCTGTTATGAGGGAGTTAAGTGCCAGTCGCTGCAGATTCAGTGTAAAACAAGTCTCGACCCCCTGAGAAGAACTGTCAACTTTTAGGTTATTCTGTTTAACCTTTAACGACCGAAAGTCCGGTATACCAGACGGTACCTGTGACCTCAAAGATGCCGAAAGTCCAGTATACTGGACGCAAGACACGTGCTCACTTTAGAAGTGCTGACGGTTAGACCTTGAGTTTGAAACCAAAACAAACCCACGCAAGTTCAAGTCAGAGGTCCAGTTGTTGGCTCTGAACAATAAAACCCTTCATCATGGCACTGGGTTCGATTTCGTTTACATGTAGGTAAGACTGTTTGTGACTTGGTCAGCCAAACAGAGTGGAAGCTTCTTCACAGAAAAGCTGACCCAACATTCCTCTGTGCGGGCAGATCACTGCTTCTGTAGCTCTCAAGGAAGTGTGACGTGTTTAGTGAGTGTCTGAATTATCAGCTTGTGAGTCAGTGGCGGACTGTGCTTTCAGGGTTACATTTTTGTTTTGTACTGAAGTCAGTGGAGTCAGGAAGTCAGTGTCAGACTGTCACAAAATTACGTTGTGAATAAAAGACATCCTCATCACTGTGACTTTCGGTATCAGTGTATCCGAACAATCAGCAA